>NW_019388403.1:0-4571 GCF_000671375.1 Centruroides sculpturatus
AAAAAAGAATATTTATTGATATTTTTATTTCTATCGTGTAAAATAAAACATTTTATATTGCTATTTCGTTTAATGAGGTTGAAAATGATTTTCTTATTGCTATTTCCATTGCTAGGCAGGAAAATAAAAATTTTCTGTAGCTATTTCTATTGCTGTTAGAAAGGAAACTTTTATCACAGTACATGGAAATAGCAATAGGAAATTTATATTTTCCTTTACAGAACAATAGGGAAATGGCAAATTGTATAACGAAATGAAAACTTAAGATAAATATTCTGCTATGGTTGATATAAGCAGGTATATATTATAGTTCTTAGTACAGGTTGCATAATGTGATTCTTGTGTACTACAAAAACGATCTATTGTTTTATAATACAATAGATAAACCATTATTTCTTCACTGTACCATAATCTGGATGCGGTACATTTAAAAAAATAAGTTAATTTAGTATTAAAATCTTTAATTATTCTTCATATTTATAAAAAATTTTTTATTACTTTAAACATTAATACGCATTTAAATAGGCTCTAAAGAAAAAAAAATAATTAATATAATTTCCGATATTTTTCGCATAATTACAAATACATAGCGATATATGACTAAAAATGCTTAATGAAAACGCTTGTGCCATCTGGTGACGTAAAAGTAAATTATTTTAAAATGATTTAAATAAATTTAATGTGATTATAAACGTCTTAAATACTCTTTATATATAAAATTTTCATTATTTAAATTTTTCAAATATATTAGTGATTTTATATAGAAAAAATTATATAAACAAAGATTTTATATGACTAAATATATAAAAAATTTTCATTTACATTTTTATAAATTAAAAGTATTTTTTATATTTAAAATTTTAAACGAATGTAAAAATAAATTCAATACAAAATGTGCATTTCTTTCCATAAATTATTATCTTAATATAGAAATAAAATAATGAAATGTTTTTTTTTACAATTATAATTACACAATACACTAATCAATTATGCGAAAAATTAAATATAATTATTAATTACTTTATGAAATAAGTTATAATACATTTTTATCGTATAAATTCCTATTAATTCTTAATTATTCAAGAGTAATTAGCACGTGTATAATTTGTAAAATTCTTCATAATATAGTGATTTTCTCTTCTAAGTAATTCATTCGAACAGAATTTTAGAAGTATGCATGCATACCACGAGAATAATTCCTTCATCAATAATTTCACTGAATAATCATCATAATTATGTAATAAATTTACTAATATTATATAACAGAATTCTTCTGTAAATTTATTAATATCACTTACAAATTTTATTACCCCTTATAACGTTAATTAAAAGTTACATATTAAATTATATTATAGCCATTAAAGTAATTTTCGGGTTAAATTATACGTTAAATTATAAAAGAAATCCTTTAATTTTAATTTTCTTTCTTGAAAATTTCATTAATGTAAACAGAAATGTGTGTATTTAGTTAACAGTTACGGTATTTGGTAATGTAAGAGTTATCTGAATATAAATATGGATTTAATAGATTAATAAATTTATAAATATTTATATAATAAATAAACTTAGAAATTCAATTATAGTGTTATTTACTAGAAGTATTTAAAATAATATCCATAAATTTATTTAAGTTATTCAAGTATAATCTGCTTTAGTTATCGCTTGTATTCAATTTAAACTTATGTTTGATTAAGAGGGAATTGTTAATCGTGACACACAATTAATCATTTTTGAATCATTTATATATATAATTCAGTAAACTTTAATGTAATTTTTATTTGCCTATTCCCATTTAAGCCAATGATGATTACACCATTACAGAAAAAAAAAAACATTTGTTACTTCACAGAGAGTTGAGAAAGACACTCATTATTGATTTTCCAAGATTTTCTACTGATTAATATAATCTCTAATTAATTTAACAGACATATTATAAAGATTTCACTACTGAATGTTTTACTTTTTTTTAAAATTAATTACAATAGTTTTTCTAACTGGTAGATCGCGATTTCGTGAATAGAATTTCATAGCATTTAGTGTACTTTAAGAGGGTCATCAACTAGAAAACACTACATTAAATAGCTTTGACAATGTACTTCTAATAAAATTCTTAATATAGTTTTTAATAGAGAAATGGCTTATTATTAAGAACTTACTTAGCAATAATATCGTAATTTCATGATCTAATAACAGATTTTTATATTAGTCATTAACTAGTAACCAGTGGTTTCTTTTTCTTGCATTTTTTTTTTAACAGAACGATAGATTTTTGTAAAGTTTTGCCAGCTTTATGTATTCGTCAATAATCATGCAAAAAAATTCAGCTTGCTGTTCGATGTTCGTGCATGGAAAACATTTTTTTCCATAAGAAATCGCAGAGTGTAACACGAATCTAAGTATAGAAAGGTGAATTTCGAACGTAAATGATGCTAGAAAGCATGCCATAAAAATACCTATTTGCTTGGAGAAAGAAGAACACCACCAAACTATTTTCAGTTTTTTTTTTCCTCCCTGGTTATTTTTCTTTATTTTTAAATATTTATAACTAAAATAATAGAAATTATTGTTAAAAATAAAGTAATAAATAAATTAAAATAGTAATAAACTATTAAATAAATAAAAAAATGTAAATATTTATGTAATTTATTACTAAAAAAATATAAGACAAAGCAAAAAAATATATAGAAATTTTAAGGTTTCATAAAGATTTGTAAACAGAAATATAAGCTTTCAATTATTATGTTGAAATATAAGCTTTCAAGAAAGGATATTTTCAATGTAAAAGCTTCGTAATATTATATGTCTTCTCTTTAGAAAGTAATAACGAAATTATTTATATAAATATCCATTTTTCTCACGTTATAAATATGAATTATTTTCTTAAAAAATTTACATATATTTCTTAAATTATTCATATTTTCAATTGTGTTATTTGTTTTTCATGTGCTATTTAATTTATTTTAATTTTCAAATAGTTTGGTAAATGATCCTCCAAGACCAAAATAATTTAAATTTAAATTTTTATATTAAAAAAATCAAACCTTTATTTTTGTTTTTTTACGTAAAATTTTAACAACATTCTTGAGTGTTAAACATTGTTAATATCTTACTTCATTCTAAGCAAATGTTTTAATCTTTAAACGAGACTTTTTATTTATGTATGTAACGTTATAAATATTTAATAATTCTAAAATACCTTACAACAGCAACAATTTTATAAATCTATATTAAAAATTGATGTATTTCCTATCGAATTTCGAATAATGTAGTCATCTGATCTCTTTTTCCATCTACTATAAACAAACTTCGTTTTCTCTCAAAGATTTATACTATGGTACATATAAAACTATATAATAAAACTCTAAAGAAATCATACTAAATGTTTCAGTAATAATAATAAAATCTAATCCATAAGAAATATTGTGTGTCTTAATTTCAAAATTGAAATACTTCAGTAAGGAAGGTGTTTGATAGGGTGTTAAAACTAAATTGCTAAGTAAAAATCTATTGTAAGACAGGATTTAAAAGTGGGTCTTCGATATAAGATTAAAAAATTAGATCTTTGAAATATCTTAAACTTCAGGATTTAATTTACGGTCTTTCAAAAAAAAAAGGTTTAAAAATCTGGTTTTTCAAGGAAGGAATTTAAGAGAATTTTTTTTAAGTTTATCAATTAAATCTTCCGAAGAAAACTTTACAGTAATCTTCCGATATTGGGTTACAATTCGATCGACGAAGAAGATTTTTTTTAAAAAAAAACTTAGTTTTTTGAAATATCTTTCTATAAAACTTTGGATTTAAAATATAATCATTCGAGGATTCGTGCCCATCAGTGGTCGAATGAATAAAACCCAATGGTCGCGGGTTCGGACCTCACGAACGGATTGGTAACGTGCTATTTGGGTTTTATTCACGTGCCAAATATCTATCCCATAGATGGTTTCCCGTGGGATACCTCCTTGGCAGATCGCTCATGTATTGCATTGCCTTATTCCATCAATCCAATCCAATCATTCCAGGATAGGATTTCAAAATTGAGTCTTTCAAGAAAAGAGTTTAAAATAAAATATAGAAAATCGAATTTTGCAATTAGATCTTTCAAGGAAAAAAAAAACAAATGTATGGTACAAATCATCAAAATTGGGTTAAAAATTAGATCTATGAGGAAAACTCTGAAAACTCTAAAAATAATTCTTCCAGAAATAGAAACTAAAAGAATATAAAATTGAAATTACATCCTCAAGAATGATTTTTTCAAAATCGAATTAAGTAAATGATGATATAATTTTTTAAAAATTATTTATAATTATAATCATAAGAATATTAAATAAAAAAAATCATAATATTTTTACAGTTATGATTTAAAGATATTATGTATTTATAATAAAAAATAAAACCAAATTAAAAATAATTTTAATTTAATTTATTAAATTTCATAAAAATTAATTAATTAATTAATTAATATTTTATCAAAAGACTTCAAATAGTGATTTCCACACTTGGGAGATGAAATCTACATCCTTATAGTTGACAGCAGTGGTCTTACTAGCTGCGTTATATATTTCCAGTCT
>NW_019388403.1:5656-7185 GCF_000671375.1 Centruroides sculpturatus
GTTCACAGCCGGGCACACGTATTTGTAAAATCTAAGTGACTCGTACTTAACATATCTTTAGTGTATATATATATATATATATATTAAAAAATGCTTTCTTATGTATCTGTTTCGAGTTATGATATTGTTGAGTAGTTTTCAAGTTTACAATTAAATTACAAAGGTAATTAGTTAGAAAATGAAATTTTCTCCGATTAATGAAGGAAATGCTTTATAAATTACTAATCATCTCGTCGCTAATGGAATAATTTGCAAGAAATAATGTAGTTTTAGATTGGATTCAAAAGTTTGCTTAATTTACTTTAGTAGATTTTTATATATACTATTATGAAAAACACTATTCTGTTTTTTTATGGTGTACACATTTTTTTTAAAAATAATTTAATTAAATGTAATGTTATGTATGATTATTTATATTAGATATAGTCTCAAATTCCCTTTAAATATAGAGAAATAAGCAAATAAATTTATCAATAATTTGTAAAGAAATAAGCTCCAAGATTTAGTATATTGACTATTAAAAGTTCCATGAATATTCATTGCTTGTATATGTAATTGTCTCGACTTTTGTTTCCCTATTTCTATAATGTTGATGCCATTATTTTCAAATTTATTATTATTATTATTATTATATTCTACATAGTTATATAATTTGAATTTAAAAAAATGGTAACTTTTAATCTTTATCAAAATTTTAACATATTTCGTGAAATTCTATCTCTATTGTGAATAATATAGTTCCAAAGAAAATTCCCAATAGAATTTCCCTTGGAAGTTACAAATACTTTTAAATTGATGTATTTGTCCTCGAAAACCTAAACGAGACGATAAAAGTGAACTATTTTATGTTATTTTAAGCTACTCTATAGCCTGTAAATCGAACATTATCACCGAACAATATTTCCTTAACGGAGATTTAACTGAACAAATAAGTAATTTCTTCGTGGCCATGATTACAATTCCATTGTTTATAGGAAATTAAACTTCTTAAAATTTAAAAAATTAGAATTTTACTTACATTAATTATATCTTAAAAGGATAATATAGGTTTTATTAAAAAAAATGTAAACGCTTATAACGAGTAAAATAGTCATTGTCCGACCTTACCGGAGATACACACGACCCCATTATCTCTCCACCTCTTCAACCTTTAACCACCAAAATTTAATAGCATCAATATCCCTAATAATCAAATCATCCTGCAAAATTTCAGAAAATTTCGGAAAAAAACACGGAAGTTATTACGCTTCAAAGAGGGTGAACAAAATCGTACCCCATAAATACTAATATCTAAAAACATATAGAAGAAACCCCGAATTTCTTTTGTATTTCTTGACGTTTCAAGGTCTCGAGCCCAAAACTACAAAGATCTTGGGAGTCATTTTTGACGGATTATCACACTTTTCCTCTGTTATATATAACAGCCAAGAAAATAAAGTCAAGAAGGGTTCTGTATACATAGATGTTAGTGTGTGTGTGTGTTAAAGGGGTATGATTTTTCTTCAACCACTTTGAAGTTTAATATCTCC
>NW_019388404.1:0-7197 GCF_000671375.1 Centruroides sculpturatus
ATTTAAAAATATTAATATAAAATATATACTTCACAATACATGTTTTTAGAAGGTTCTTATAGAAAAAGATTGTTGAATGAGCCGATACCGAAGAATACACTTATACAGTATATATACAATTACAATGACCCTGACTTAAAAACTTGATCATAATTAGATACAGCACCAAAAATAACTTAAATTAGTACTATTTCGTACAACGGCTGACTTTTCCTAGAAATGCACTAAAAACAAGTTAAATAAAAACTTTTATATGACGAAGTGAAGTGTGGCATCAGAAAACTGTCCTTTTCTTTAATATAAATAAAAGTGTTGGTTCTAATCAATCAACTTCGCTGAAAAAGATAGTAGAAAAGAACAAGACGAACAGTAAGTGAATACTTAGTATTTATCTTACTTTTCTTGTTTTCTTAAATTTAAACCTTATTTTATGAATAAAATGTTGTATTGACATGAAAAAATTAAATATTATTAAAAAGCGTTTGATGCTATAAAAAAACATTTTAAACGAAGCATTAATTCTGATCTTGTGAATAAGATGCTCTTTACACATATATTCAGAATGACACATATATTCAGAATGACTTTTAAAAGCTACGAAATTCTATCGTAGCTTTTAAAAGCTACGATAGAATTTCGTTTTTACAAGCTCACGAAAATAAAATCTGAATGTTTAATGATTGAATTTATTTACTTGGATATTATAAGCCAAAGAAATAAATTAAGCCAAAACTTCGTTTTACAGTTATGAGATAAACAAAAGTAGATTTTGTGAAAAGCGGCTGGTTAGAGAGTAAAGATGGAAACCCTTTTTCTGACGTCAGCCTGGTGAAAGGTGCTCAACTGTCACTGGATGGCTTTATCGAGTCAGAATTTAGCAGGATCGCATTTCTAACTTTGATAAGGGAGGTGCGATAAGTCTGACGTTGGGTGTCCGATCAGGTGCACGGTCAATATCGAGTTTGCGGCCGAAGTTTTCATCTCTGCAACGTGAACGTCGAACATCGAGCGTCGCTCGATGTTCGACGTTCACGTTGCAGAGATGAAAACTTCGACCGCAATCTCGCTATTATATCTCCAGCAGGTGTGGAAATTTGGTCAGTTGATTTTATGTTTTGCAGTGATAATACTCTGCTGTGGTGTCGCTGGGTAGTTTGGAACGGAGGGAATCGAACTTCTTGTCAGATTCGCACCGTGATATTTATTTACATAACGACGTTCCCATATATGAACAATTAAAGACGTGGCTGTTACAATTTTTTCCCATTAATTAACTTTCCATTATCTGATATCTTATAAAAATTATTGACTTTCAATCTCGTTTATCGAAAACGATATTAAATATATAAATGAGATTTAATTTACTAATATCAAAAATTAGACAAAACATTCATGAAATAATGTGCACAATACCTCGAAATAAGTAACTCAATTTTATCTCGGTCAATTTATTAAACATTACATAGTTTTGAAATATCAACAATTAAATACGCGAACTTTAAGAAACTCGCAAAGATTTCTTAACCTGAACCTAATTTCCAGATTCCAAAAAGTAAACGAAGAGTTTATAGATGATTTTCAAAATCAACTTTCTTGGTATCACATTTTAAAATATCACAAAGTGATTCGAAGTACTTTGAAGTGCATTTTACTTTTACTTATAAGAAATTATGAATTTAAAATCTTAATAAGAAATTATTATTAAAGTAATTTTTAATGATAAGTTCTTATTAATTTAAAATTTAAACGACTAAAAATAAAACACACCCGAATTGTAGCGAATCACTCATGCTTCAACCTGTTTGAAATCATTTGTCATAATACCTGAATGAGCACAAGTAATATTATTATTAAGTATTTCCAACCAACAAAACGTAACAAAGCTTTCAGTATGCTCGAATTCTTCTTCTCCAATTCTTTCTTCCATTCTCTGAAAATAAACTTCGATTAAGCGTAAAATTTGAGAACAATATTCGAATCAAATTTTTGTAAAGTTGTGTTTAATGCTTTTAAAACTGTCGTTTTATTTTGGAAATTCTGTGGAAGATTATAAATGCAACTGGTAAAAATCTAGATTGTTCAATAATAACAAGGCTGCTAGTTTTTTAACGAGAATACATTTGACACGTGGTGCTATAAAGACTTCGATCCACAACCAAAAGAAAAGTGAGGAGTGCTTCCGAGCACGTTATTACACAAGAGAAGAAGAATATACTGTAACGTTAATTACCGAGCCGAGTATTTCACTGCTCAAATAACAATAACTAATTAATACGTAATAATGACAAAAACAAAAAAACAACTTTAGCTTTTTTCTGTTTGTTAATATTTTTAAACTTATGGAAATCGTAAATCTAGCCAAAAGTATTAGGGAACGGTAATTGTAATATCGTTCTTCACGAGTAAATTTACTTACTTGTGAAACTGATCCCCAAGATATTCGGAAGTATGATATTTAGAAGTTTCATATAAATCTTCTTCTTTTAAAATTCTCTTTCTTCCTTTGTTTATTATGGGGAATATCCAGCTGTAAAAGAAATTATTTATTTATTCTTGTTTACCTTAATTTTCTTGTACTGACTGGCAAAAAATTGCTATAATCGTAGTTACCTTATAACACAATGAACACTCTCTATCAATACAAATCATTTATCGTAATCACTGTGATCGTTCATTAATTACGAATTGCCAAAAAACATTTCCGCTAAAACAGTATTTTACGTATTGTATATCCTTACCAACAACCACCAATAGAAATACCTTTTCTACAACAATAAGGTACTAACAAAGGAGTTTGTTAAGACGTATCTACTTGATAAAATGTTTTCCAAAGGACTTATTGTTGAACTTTTACTGCTTATTTCTAATGCACTTATTTAAGGTTTAGTGACATTTTTTTCACAGTTTTTAAAGAAAACTACACATTCAACAACGAACACTGCAAAAATACAGCTGTGATTATTAAAAAGATGAAAACAAATGTAGCAACGAGTTGCGAAACTATTCCGGTTTTTACGAAATGTTTTAATAAAAATTTAATATATTTTTAATTATCATGAAATAGCAAAAGGCTTAATTTTGAAAGTAGTGTTAAGTCTTGCGAAACACCATAAAAGCTAAAAAACGTAAAATCTTCATTACGTCTGGTCCCTGGCTAGATATATCCCGTGACACCCTCCTATCTCTCCATCTCTATAACCTTTCAGTATAAAAATTCAGTAGCATCAATATCCCTTATATACAAGCTACTGTGTCAAATTTATTTTTATTATTTTCACGCGTCCTGAAATATTTAACGAAATAGATGCCAACACAAACACGCGAAAACATACATACACACACACATACTTTCCCTTGTCATCATTCATAACAGCTGGGAAAGTAAAAGGTTCTATCGTTACATTTAAATGTTTATCTTTAAATAAGTCACGTGCATTAAAGTTTGACATTTGTAACATTAAATTTAGGAATTTTGTGATAAGCTCTCTAACTTATAATAGCTGTATTTTTTAAGCTAATTAATTTAATTTCAATTGGTTTAATTAAATAAACTCATCAATCAAAGTGATCATTAATGAGAACGAGTACTTATTTATTGTGTCATAATAACAATAGTGATCCGAAATTTTTAAATCTTAATCTTAATTAATATATTTAATAAAAAATATATGCTCTCCACCTCAGATTAGTATTAGCTTGCCTGTGTACATTATACTTTTCTTTTAAAAATATAGTCGTATCTATCATCGATCTAACATCTCACTAGGGAAATTTTTTGAATTGAAATAACGTGAAAGTTCTTATACAGATAATTGAGACCTCCTGCTTCTATGGTTTTAGTAGTAGTGGTTTGACACATACTGATCACAAAATTAATTTTTCGATCACAAATCTTAATTCAATTAATTTTATTTTAACAATAAGGCAAAGTTTCTGTATCAATTATTAAATGTTTTTATAAATTTCAATTAAATTCATTTTATTTTAACAATAAGGAAAGTTTAATATATCCTTTCTAATTATTATAAAACTAGCTGTTACCCGCGGCTTTGCCCACGAGCATTTTGTAAGCAAACCCTATTTATATTTAGTATTTCAACAACCATAGTAATTGTTATATAACACCTACCACTGACAATGATGAGAATTGCCGACAATCAAACGAACTATTTTCAATTTGATCAATTTTCTGGAACGTTTACAATCGTTCTATAATCGAACCAATACGCAATAACAAATTCGAATTTAAAACGGTTCGAACATTTTAAAAATCGAAATAGATAAAAATATTTATAACAATGTCTGAAATGTTATCAATTTAATACACCTAAGTATTTAATGAAAACTAAACGTAGTTGGAAAAAAAATCGCATCTAAAATAGGCAGAAGTCGTTCTTCCGGTTAAGCCTTAACCCTCTCCCTCCAGGAGTANGACGTTTTCGTGTTGAAATCTTCGGTCGCAATCTCCCTAATAACTCCCGTGGTTCTGAAATTTCTGAAATTTGGCAGGCAGTTTTCATTATTACGGGAATCGATGATATTACATTTTCATGTTTAAAGGTCGATGGGATGAAAAGATAAAAAAGAGTCGTATCTTCAGTAAGGTCAGACTTAACGAAGATTGTACTCGTTATTAGGATTTACAGCTTTTTATAAAACCTATCTCTACCCCGAAAATTAAACTTTCTGCGATTTTATAATAGTTAAGAAATATAAAAAATTTATTTTAATAAAATATGATAAGAGTTGGAGCCACGAAAAATTTTAAATGTTGCGGGGAATGTTTAGCAACTCGTTGCTGGTTTATTTTGGGTTCGGAGTCTGAAAACATAAAAATTTGCAAAAAACTGAAAGTAGAGAAAATTTGACACAGTTTCAATACTTTCCCATGTTATATAAGTGGAAAAAGTGAAAGCTAGCAACCAATCACTTGGATTCGAAATTAAAAGTAAGTCACGTGTCGGTGCAAATAAAATACCATTTACGTTATTTGAATGAATTCCCTAAATGGCGAAAAGAAAGAAAAACGTAAGATTTTACTTGTATAAAATAGCCGTATTTTTAGGTATTTATTAAATCCCTAAATGTTTGGCACCAAGACGACAATATTTATTTCAGAAAATGTAAAATTAAGCAACATTGAAGACTTAGGAAAAAAACTTTTGATGCCTTTTAAAGTTTCATTCACCGTCTGAAACACAATCAACCGTATCGAAAGTTGACCCCGTTTTACAGGTAATTCCCCGCCCGTATTGATGTCAATTGTTTAAAAGTTCTGTGACGTCGGATGACTTGAAAAATTTCATTGTAAAAATTGTGTTGGTGAACAGACGTTTAGAAGACTTCAAAACTCTTTTCTATCTATAAACATATTCTAAGTTGTATATTTGTATATCTTTAAACTATTTATTACACCGTAAATACAGTCGACCCCCTATAAGATCGTTGATTTTTCCGTTTTATCTGAATTACATGTTGTACGAGTCACTTAGATTTTACAAATATGTGAGCCGTTCACAGCCCGGCACACATATTTGTAAAATCTAAGTGACTCGTACAACATGTAATTCAGATAAAACGGAAAAATCAACGATCTTATAGGGGGGTCGACTGTAGTATCTAAATTAAACGACAAAAAGAGGCAGTTATTAATTAAAACGTTTTTATAATATTCTCGTTGCATAGATAGGTCGAAGCGTAGTTGTAAAAGTGTTGTTTATATAACAATCTGCCAGCGTTTTTTCACCGGTTAGGATACATCTGCTTGCAAATGAACCGTATAGTGTACGTGTTTGGCTCTGTACGAACATTATGTTTTGTTCCTCATCAAGAAGTATATTACTTGATATAAATAAAAATAAAACACCTTAATTTGTTGCTGAGAAAATTGATATAAGCTCGAATAATCTACTTTAATGAATAATGAAAAACTCCCTCTCAAATATTGGTAGTGAGCAAACGTTAGCCTGTCTACCACAAATATTATTTTAAAATCGGTCGTCTGTTTCTCCTTATAAGACTAACTGCTTCAATTTTTGTCCAATTCGTGAAAACTTTGGTTATGATCCTCTTATGTTTTCACGGAATGTATAGGCTCCTTATTTTGCGAAAATATTAGATTTAGAATATACGGTATATCGATATTGAATGCGGTGATTGGATCTGTGGTAAACAGAATTTCCTTTAAGTTACATTTTTAAATATTTTGGCAAATGGCGTATTTTAAACTTTATTAAATTTAAACTTTATACAAAAGATAGCAGCATCCTGAGGCTTCTACATCAATTTAAAAAACTTTTTATAGTGACCACGTGAGGGTCTATTATTTAATCGGAAGTAACGATCTACCATCCTGTTATTTAAAATGTATTATCGCGCATTATCTATGCTTCGACGAACAGTATAAGCTACTTATTTTGTAGGAAAATAAGATAATCTTCGTGAATTTTTTCAAATCTGTACTTTTCTAAATTCTTCAGTCTCTACTTTTTCATGGTAAGTCCGTCCGTCATTCTTGGCTGAGAATGTCTAGTACCGGTATAGTCGACAGTGCTGTGGGTAGAAAAATAATATATTTTAATATCATGCAAACCACTAATACTGTATATAGTTTTGGTATTTTTGAAACCGTGCCAGCAATGTTTAGTAATTCATACACAGATTATTTATTGTATTTATTCAGACACTTGGCAAATCTCATCATTAAATTTTATTCAGTTGATACGTGTTTATCTCATTTGTACACGTATCGAGACAGGACACGACTACCTTCTATCTTTGCGCCTCGTTGTCGTTTAATCACCCAAACTTAATGCAATGGATGCCCATTACATACAAGCTACCGTGTTAAATTTCGTTCCTTAATCGAAATATTAAACGAAATAGATGATTTAAGTCTAATTTTAAGATATAAGTTACATAGATCGATTGTTTATTAGAGACAGGAATAAAAATAATTCAAAAGCAAACCAATTGAAATAAAACTTTAGCTAATTTTATTTTTACTTATTACCGTAATGCAAATTTTTGCTGGAATACATATTTACTATTAGAATTATATTAACGATTAAGATTTTCCGGGTGGAATTCATAAACAAAACTTATATTAAATTATTCAAATTAAATTCATTTACTGTTCTTTAATACTTGAAAAGTCACTTCATTTCCTAAATTAACCATTGTAAGTATTCCTGAAAC
>NW_019388405.1:0-8385 GCF_000671375.1 Centruroides sculpturatus
TTCTTTTACTTGTGAGAGGTTCTGGTACTAAAAAAATATTTGTATGTATAAATATTTATAATGTGTAATGATGTAGAGGAAGAGAGAATTCAGAGAAAGAAGAAAATAAAAAGTAATTCACTGTTATAAATTTTTAAATAGTCAATAAAATGTTAACAAATATTAACATTTGTTGAGTGTTTAAAAATTTACTTCTTTGAAAACCAGCAGAACAAAATATCTATATTGATTGTATTTTTCTAAAATTAAAAGTAAATCTCTAAACTAAAAGCTAACTTTGTTACTTTTGCTAAATGGATATAAATTATTTAAACCAATTAAACTTTAATAATAAAAAAAAAGACAATAAAGTCCATACAGTTTAATGCAATTCTTTTACTATATAAACATATAAATTATTTAGATATAAACTGATATTGTGGCTATAGTTTTACTTGTAAAAAAAAGTACTTATAAATTTTATTAGTGAAAAAAAAAACCTTAAATGATATAATCATAATAGATTTTTCTATTAAAAAATTTTTGTTTAAATAATTTTAATATTTTGTGTTTTAATTATATACAGGCCATATCAGAGGACTGGGATCACTTGGTACTGGGCATATACTGTATTTAAGAAGGCCTCAAAAATATTTCTTGAAAATTATTTATTCCATTGTATTTCGTACGTAAAATATTTATTTTTTGTTTTTGTATTATATTTTTTTGGTATTGTATTGTATATATAATTTTTATCATAGAGATCAATCTCCTTCGATGCTTTCCGATAGAGGGCGATATATGTGAAACGACATCCTCTAGTGATAATTATGGTAATTAAATTATTATTGTTTATGACAATTGCTTTATTTAAAATTATTTGTGTTAAAAAGTTATTTTTGCTTGACGTTAAATTGTTTATAAAATATTTTTTGTATGTTAATTCTAAAGAAAAATATTAAAAAAAAACTAAATAGACTTTTTTAAAAAGAGCTTTTAAGTTTTGTCGCGACGAATATTTATATTTACTGCCTTTATTAACATGCCTGATGTTTATTTTATAGATGATTCAGAATAAATAAAAGATTAGTCACGCACTGTAGTATGAAAAAAAATGTTAAATATCTCCATACAAAAATTTGTAAGCGAAGAGAGGAGGACTATTAGACACGCAACATTAACATATCGAATGTCTCTGTTATAACGTATTTGTGCATTACAACAGCTTTATAATGCATAAAAAGATTAAATTATTACAAATAAAAGGGATTTTTAATAATTATTATTTAAAAAAACAGTTTTTAGGAGTAAAAAATTGGCTTATAGTCACCTTATCCAGCCGCTTTACTAGGCGAAACGCCCATTCTTTTGTAGAAATTCTGGTAAAAATAATAGAAATTAATTTATTGCTTTAGATTCTAGAGAAATAAATCTTAATATAAACATATCAAATTTTACAATACTAATTCCTATAAATCCAGTATTATTATTTATTATGCATTCCATCATAACGGTTCCTTCCTTATTCACTATATTAATTTTTATACAGAAATTCTGATTTGAAAATAGGAGTTAAATTATTCCAAAGAACAAATATATTTGATCCCACTTTATTATTTATGGTAATTCTTCTAAATTATTGTATGTCCCATTATACTGTATTAATTCTCATATTCACAATACTAATTCTAAGGCAGAAATTCTAGTGAGAAACAGGAATTTTCATATAATTTTAAACAATTTTTGCAAGGTTAATTAATCAATCACCACAAATTTTCATTGAGAAAAACTGTAATTAAACTTATTTTAGAAGAAGAAAAAAAAAAACAATTGTAAGTACAGTAGATCCCCCTATAAAACCGTTTCCTATAGTTATGATTCCTATAAAAATTGTGGAATTATCCGTAAACAANCAAAAAAATATACGTATTTTGGAAATGTTGAGTCGAATTAGTCTAGAATCGATTAATTTTATGAAAGAAAACCTTTCAAACAGCCGTAGTCCGTAAACTATGATTCCTACAAAATTGATTCATAAAGAACGGAACGTATCTACCGTCTTATAGGGGGATCTACTGTATCTACCGTCTTATAGGGGGATCTACTGTACTGTATATATATTTTTTTATATTCTAAATGATATATAAATGTATAATTTTGTCAGCTTAATAATTTTAATTAATGTAATTTGAATTTCTTATTACATTACTTCTCATTGAAGCAAACATGTAATCAGGTAAAGTGATTTTCTCTCTCTCTCACTTAATACTCAATGAAGTAAATGCAAACCAACTCGTTGCTAGCACCATAGTGTAATTGAAACTGTTAGCACCGAAACCATTTTAATTTTGTGTAATTACATTTCTGTAATTTACTTCTTATATCTTAAAAATTCGAGTTTAGAATGTCTTTCCACATTATAAATGGCAATCTCTATTACACGGGGATTATCAGTACCATTTTACGTAACCATATCAAATGGCTCCTGCTGCTCCCATTTACGAAGGTCTCAAAACATTTGTTACAAATTATTCCATTCAGTTGTAATTAAGAAAATTATTATTATTATTATTTTTTGGTTAGATTTATTATTTAAAAAAAAAAATATATATATAATACAGTTTTCTAAAATACTTGGGGCCTCAATTTAGTGGGGAAAAAATAATATTGTCTATTGGCTAAGGCCTCTCAAGTTTCTTTTACTTGTGAGAGGTTCTGGTACTAAAAACAATATTTTGTACGTAGAGACATGGAAAGTAATAGTGTGTAATCAATTATAATGAACAAATACGGCATATATAAATAATATAGTAATTCAATACATCTATAAACAGCATGAAATATTAATGTAAGAGAATATTTAATTTTATTATATCAATTAACAGTTCTCAACCTTTTTTCACACGAGTACCACCTGTGTCTTGTGTGTCTAGACTTGTAGCACTAACGGATTTTTCTTGTGGTACGTGTACCAATGGTTGAGATCGGCTCCGGAGAAAGAGAGAGGTAGAACAATAGGGTCATTTAGTTCAAACCTCGAATATACAAGTGCCAAATTTATATTAAAAACATGCCACGGTAATGATATAATGTATAGGGCTAAATTGATGAATGGCTCATCCAACTTATTTTCAAACTCTATTACTAATTTATAAGTTACTATACACACTAAAAATATTAATTAATGTGACTTTTATTTTCATCAGTTACTTCGCTATGATTGAGTGAATTTAGAAGGGTTGCTGGTTTGATAGGATACGGCAAGGCAACACGTGGACGATCCTGCTTCCCGGGAAAACTTTATAAGGGCGTATTGGCCCCTTTCAGGGTACCTAGTCTTGAGTTATGTGAGTAACAACAGATACGTGTTGAGAATATCATGTAGTATTAACTCATTCATTGAGACTTGAGACCATTCACCGAAGGAGTTTGCGACACGTGACACACCCAACACATTCGTATGGTTACTCACATAACTGGAGACTAGGTAACACACATGAAGAAACCCTAAAACTCCACGTGCCCAGCTCGTTGGTGAGGAGCAAACCCACAAATTCAGTGGGTAAAACTGCTCGACTGTTAGTTGGTCCCACGACCAACTAACAGTCGAGCAGTTTTACCCACTGAATTCAGAAGGAACATATCGAGAAATTCAATTTTATAACTGAAATTTAATAGCAGCGACCTCATATTTCGTACATTAACTTTTAATTTGAAATTTAAATCATATTCAATTGTTCGTATTTTGATTATTCGCTATGTCTACGTAAACAATCAAACCAGTAAAATATATTGCACAGAATAAAATTATATGTCAATATATATATACTGTACATAAAGTTACTTCACTATTTTATACCTTTGGGTGTGTAGGGATAGCGTAGGTGTGTGCAAGTATGTGTAGGTGTGAGCGTGTGCGTGTACAGACGAGTGTTTGCGTGTATCCAGGTGGGTGCCATTGTATATGTAAATGCGTAGGCTGCAGGGAGAAGAAATCACTAGAGCCTGCAGACATAGTGGGCCCACAAAAAAAGGGTATTTTTAGTCAGAAAATCATGTGTTGTAAGTAAATGCAGAATGCCAAACCGTGTCCCAATTTTCCCTATAGATGGGAGAGGTTTGTATGTGTCTGTATGTAAAATATACTGTAGTATCGAATTACTAAAGGATCAACACGAAGAATCGTATTTTGGACTTCACTAAATATCAAAAATTCTTGAATTTAAACTCCGGATATAAACTTCTCTACAATATAAGTTCTAATTAAACACTTGAAAAATCGTGGCAAATGAAGCGTAATTAAATAAGCCACTGATGAACACGTGTCATCTCTTGTAATACACGTGAGATATCAACCGTAAAAATATTCTAATGATGATTGATTCGCTAAATAAACAATTAGCCCTGATAGCTTCACTTCCTCAATTAATTGTAGTCAAAATAAAATCACATCTCCGCTTAATCTTCGTTACGAGGGTGGCCCAAAAATCAGTTAACAAAGATATTATAAGAACGGCTAAAACTAGTTTAGATTTTGTTAATCACGAAGTAATCTTGAAAATAAATAAATAAATAAAAATACGTCTCCGTTAACTGAGTTCTGGGCCACCCTGTAAACTAATTGCATTATTTTCTGGTGTTGTTATTGCATACAAGATTGGAATTTTTTTTTTATGACTATTATTCTTGCATCTTTTGCTTAGCTTTTATAATGTTTTATGTGATTTTTATGATTCTGAATTTCTATAAATTACACTTCACAACAAACTATTCCCATAAAATTCTTATTGATATAAATTACGAAAATGTCTAGAAATTTCTTCTCAAAATTATAAATTTTTTTATGTTTTAAAGCATATATAATTTTAAGATCACGTCATAAAGTAAAGCTGTTAACTCTATACTGGGTATGCCATATTCTCTTTAAGATAAAGGGTGGCCCAAAAGTCAGTTAACCGCGCGCTTTCTTTCGATAATCGGTGGAAGCAGCGTAAAAAAAAAAAGTGATTAAATTAATGAAGTTTATTGTTAAACAAAAATTTAATAAAACACTGGATTTTCGTATGAATAATATATATTAATTCATAAAATAGCTATAAGTGTTACTCGTGTTCTTGAAAATATAATGTATTTTTACATAGACATCCGAATTACGGAGAACGTTAAGAGAGGATTCTTGTAATTATTCTGCTTGTAATTTTAATTGCTAAGTCTCATCAAATAATTAGACACTTTCCTGGATTTGTGAATGACTAATTTTACGTACATTAAAAATGTAAAAGTAAATTAATTAATTCTGATGATGATATTCGACGTAGGAGTCGAAAGGCAAGGAGGCAGCTGCCCTCCCAGAGCAAAGAGGAAATGGCCTTCTTCATTTGGGAAGGCAGTTGCCCCCTTGCTTGATACTATGTGTTTTTGTGTAAAATTTTGGGAAAAATCAACCCCCTCTCAACCAAAATGTCCCCATACGGACGGACGGACGTCAGTGAGAATTTATAGGTCAACAATTTTTTCAAATTATAGCCCAATAAATAAAGAGGAAGGGGCCCGAAGCAATTGCTTGTTTTGCTTTCTGGTAAATATTCCACTTAAGTGTAAAATAACGTTATATAATAATAAAATAAAAATTTGGATATAAAAAAGACTTTTCTGGAATCTAGTACAATTTAGCCTTTAAAACGGTTAACCGACTTTTGGGCCACCCTGTATATTCCACTACAAACGAAGCCACAAATAGGACAAGACTATAAATTATTACATCGGCATGATTATAGGTAATATTTAAGTGTCTTTACGGCGGTTAACAGTCTTTTGGACCACCCTGCATATTTTAATAAAGAATTTAATAGTAGTAGTGTTTAAAAGAGGGGGGATAAAAACTTTCTTCAACATATAATTTATGGCTTTTCATTATCACTTAAATCATAATGACCATTCAATTCCTGTAATAAAATTTTATCTACAGCTTCGAGTCGAACTTATAATGTTATCCTGCACACAGCTTCACGGTTTTTAATCTTCTCTCATTACTTCTTATCACCTAAAATACTTCCAACAAATTAAAAAAAATAATAAAAAAACACTTTAAGTATACGTTAAACCCGGATACCAAGCTACCAATAATTTAAATATTGAAAGAAAATTTGTTATATAAATCAAGAAAAAAAAAATATATNGAAAGGACAGACAGATGAGAATTTGTGCGCGCGCTATTTTTGACATTTGCAGCTTTAAAAAAAATTAATATTTTATTTAAAAAACCATACTAAGATTAATATACGGTAAAACCTGTCCAAAACGGAACCCGAATAAAACGGAAACCTACCAAAACCGATAAAAAATATCCCGATTTACACGGGTTTTTACTGTATTGTCATCATCACGCTTCATCGATTTATCACGAGATAATCGAAACTGAGATTGGAATTTTTTTTTTAAAAAAAAGAGAATTTCTAAGGTAGAACGAGAATTAGGTTATAAAATTGAATTAATTCCCAACGAATTAAGTCTTTTAAAATATTCTGCAGATAATTTTATCGTTTTTACAGGAAGTCATAGCGAGCGTTAAGTACCATCTTGGAAAAAATCAGAATTCAATTCCCTCTAGCCTCTTACATTAAAGAAATGATTGGATTTTTTTTTTCATATATTATATATTAAAATGAGAAAATTGATTTACACTTAAGTAATGGCTTATTTAAATGTCTATCAAATTTTCACCGTCATTAGCATAATTATGACAGCGACATTCAACAACATCTCATTTTAAAATCGAATTAAAATAAATTTAAACAGGGGATAAAAATTAAATTTTTTTTTATATTTATTTACTACACTATAAAATCTACTTTAATATAATTATTATGTATTTAAAAATGTATATAATAAACCCTTCTTACAGGGCTGCAATTTGAAAATTGCAGACCTATAAATTCTCACTGGAGTCCGTCCGTCTGTCTGTTCTTCCTTAATCTCGAGAACTAAGTAAGATAGATGAAAGATGCGACCAGATCTAGAAACAGCAGGGAAAGAAGGTCCAGATTAACTATATTTTAACTTCCAATTTACTCCGAAAGTCACGTTATTTCAATTCAAACATTTTCCCCTGAATGATGTTAGATGACTGGCAAGACTCAACTGTTAAAGGAAAAGTATGATTTACAGGGGCAAGCCACTACTAATTTGAAGTGGAGAGCATATATTTAAAATTTAATTAGTTAAAAACATAATAATAATAATAATAATAATAATTGCAGCCAGGCATTGTGATAAATAATTGCTCATGTTTTTTCTACGTTTTACCTTTAAAAATACAATTTTTTAATGTATTTTTAAAGTTTACATATATAAACTTTACGTTATATAAAAGGTAAACAGCATAAATTCACACCTAAGATCCACATGTGATGTCCACATGACATTATTATGGAAGGATTTGAACCTATTTCCAAGACGTAGGAAATAGGATCAAATTCATTCTGATCTGCATGCTTGTTGAGAAAATCCATTATTACACTGGACTACGTACGTCACTATGGATCGATCAAGAAGAAAGAGTGCAGAGCCGTTCGGGAATAAATCGCGGATCCCTCCATACACAACCGTATATTGTGTAGGGTAAACATCTTTTTCGTGTTTTTTTTTCTTTCTTTTAAATAAAATAAGCTTTTAGTAATTATTCGACTGTCAGGGTGGTCCAAAAATCAGTTAACCATTGTAAGAACTAGAATGCTTACTTATTAAATTACTCCAGTAATACAAGCGTTGCAAAAAAAATTTTATCCGCACACAAACACACTGTCAACTGACTTTTAGGCCACCCTGTGCTTTAATAATAATAATAATAATAATAATAATTAAAGCACAGGGTGGCCCAAAAGTCAGTCTACCCGTATTGATCTCTTTTTTAAAAAAATTAGGTAAACGTGACCCATAAAGATACGTACGAGATGATAATTTAGTATTTATATTGGTTAACTGATTTTTAGGCCACCCTACAACTTGAATCGACTTTAACGATTGTATTTGATGATTTATATTCGATAATTATCATCATTTTTTTTTTTACTAACGTTTAGAACTTTTTTAAAAGTATTTTTTATGTATAAAAAGACATTAAAAAAATATTCAATCGATTCGATCGATATAAAGTAATAAGCATCAGAAAAAAAAGTATTATTGGAAATTTATATCGAAAAAAAACAATTTAAATTTCCCCCTCCTACTTCTTTTTTTTTTAAAGGAGTATAGATTTTTTTTTAAATTAAAATTTATTGATTCGACTCTCGTAAATTAATCATTTTTTAATGTTAATCATGATCTTTCTTTGTTAATTAGTGAAGAAAAATGTGCTCAGTTGTGTATATTTTAATAAAAACTGTTTCTTAAAAAATACAGTAAAAT
>NW_019388406.1:0-7879 GCF_000671375.1 Centruroides sculpturatus
ATGTATTTTGGAAATTATTTCCTATAATAAATTCAGCAGTATATCATAACTCAATAAAACTTCTATATAGAGCTGATTGTAATAAATTACTATATTGTGCATCTATATTCTCATTTTTCATGTCATCAGAGAAAGCACTCTGCTAACTTGCACAACCTATACACATTTAGTCCTAGTTAGTGAAGTTTAATGAATTCTCATTTATAAATTTTTAATGGTATTTATCACTAAATGGAATGGGTCTTCATGTTCCCTCTCATAATAATCATAAGTACTTCATGTATACAAGGCCTGATCAAAAAGTATCCAATGTTTTTTTTTCTTTCAACTATTTGAAAGCTTGGGAGGAGACTATGTCATCAGTGATCTTAAATCTTACATGTGTGTGAATTTTGGCAAGCCTGTCCTACCCTGCAATCACTGTCAAGCAGCCATGATAGTTGCACTGTTATTGTTGCATTCATGATTTGGCTGATTTCATGAAGATTGTGAAGACCAGTGTGAAGTTATGAATGAAAATACCATTAGCTGACAAGAGCAAATACAGAGAGAACCACGCACAGCAGACAGTGGAAAAAGTATTTATTTTACATGTAAAAGATACAGATTCTGACGGATTTCAACTCTAAAACAGTATAATGGGCAGTCACCCAAATCTGTAATGTTGGCAGGACAATTACACAATATTGCAAATTATACAAAAGAACTGAGCTAGAGTAATATACAACAAGAGTTTCCTTATAACTAATCTTTAAAAACTAACTTATGCTAAGTGGAAAAAGAGATCAGAGGGTATACACAAGAAATAGTAAGATGGCTGATAGAAAAGAATAGAATACCCGGGATGTACAAACATTATTTATCTTCCATGAGGAGCCATGTGGAACTTCCTTAGACTCACTTTGTGTTTCCATCTTCCTTTTTTCTATGTCCGAGATTCACTACGCCATCACTCCAATAAGTTCATAAATTTTTCTCACTCCAGTTTAGTTTCACTCATCTCTTGGATACTTGACAACACTAAACACTTATCTTCTTCGTCTCACTCCATGACGACCAGCCAAAAAATGCCCTATACTCCCCACACATGCCCTCAGGCATTAAAGTATCAGTATGTTCTGTAAACTAATCTCAAATTCATTATGAACAATAACCTCTGGATATGTCTTATTACTTTGCAAACTTGCATTGAATTACCAATCTTATATTTTTATACTATCACTTTATAATAGTCTGATGATAGAAAAAAAATCTGAATAGTATCTGTGATGCAATTAAAATTTAAAAAATGTAAGGAATTAAATATATTAAGATGTGTAATAAAAGGACAAAGAAACAAAAATATCTGTGTACTAATTCTATACTTTTTCTTTAAGTATAAATTGAAACAAAATGTTCTTAAAACATTTAAAGAACAAAACATTTTAAATGACAACCTGCTAGTGTTCTGTCATGTGATCAAACTATCCAAAAAATTATGGGCCATTGTATTATTTAACCTTTCAGCAGTGGGTTAGTCAGGTATGGTGCTATCCCTATGTAGTGGAGAATAAACGTGGGAAATTTTTAAAGTATTTTTCCATGCATTTTTTCTCATTACCAATTCGGAAAAAATTTTGTAAACAGTTATGTCTAGTAAAGAAGTCTTCTTTTATTGTTACATAATTCCTTTTTTATGTGACTTTTTTTGGTGGTAGTTTTTGGCAATATATCCGTCAGTGGTGTGCCATGACATTTGATGATAGGGAAGCTGTGTTTCTGTAAGAAGCCGACATCCAAGGCAATCAGTCAATTGCGCATCAGTGATGGTCTAGGGTCCATTCATATAGTTTATTCGATAAGCCAGTAAAAACCATAGACTTCTCTAAATGCATTTTTAATATCACAATTACATTCCGAATCACTAGCCACGATATAAGGGCTAAATTAAAAATAAAATAATAAAAACTTACTTGGTGAAATAAAATGTGTGGTGGATGTACCGGTACATACCTGGTACAAAATATTCTTCAATTGTATAAATATACTTTTAAAGAAAATTATAATTAAATATAGCTTTGTAAAGAAACGTACATAAAAATAAANTACAGGTCAATGTCAAATACCTCTTTTGTCTCATCACTAGTATATCTCAAAGGATGCAACAGGGCTGTTGTAGATTTTAAATGTTTCTCACCATAGCTGTGAAAATCTAAATATGTTAAACTTAAAAGTCATTTGTTTTCTAACTAATTCATTTTAGGACTGTTTCGGATAGTAAGAGATGGTTCAGTTAAGCTTTTGTTTAAGTAAAATTTCGGCTCTCATCAGGGTTTTGTTTATGTCTCCAATTCCCTAATCGCTTAATTATTTAATAGCAATCTTATCTTTTTTTCACGTGTAGTATAGAAATTTGTAATAAGATACATAATGCAGTTATAATAAAATATTGTGCGATTATTTTCATATAATTAAAATTAATATGTATTTATTTTTTAGAAAATACAAGGGAAGCAGCGCATCCACCGCTTCCAATGACGGCATACCACTGATATCCGTCCTTTACCACTGCTACACAATCGCCCTTGACAGATATATCCATCAGTCACTGCTGAGTGGTTAAGAGATAACAAAGGAACAACTTTTGGATATCAGAATCACAGTTTTACTTTACTAATATTGAGGAACATATAAACAAAAAATATATGAATTTTCTTTATTAAAATTAGAATCTTTTATCAGTTATATTTATAAATTTTGGTCGTTTCAACAAATCACTATTTCTCAAGCATATTAAAGCTTCATTCTCTTTCAGATACTCTGCTGCAATCACTTATATCCATCCTTATTTCATGATATATTGTTTTTATAACAAAAAACAACAACACAAATGCAATTAATTTTTCCAAATACATGGAATATATGTGGTACGATCCAAAAGTTTGGGGACTGCAGTAATGTATGACAACAAAAGCATGTATTTAAAGTTACAGCGTATGAAATGGATTCTATCAAACCATCCCTATGTGTTCAGGTTGATTTTGCCCATGTCACATGATTAAACCGTGAGTGCTGTTGTTTTTTTTTCGGAGACAGTTACTTTTGTTTTGCGACGTAATAAAAATGGAGTTTCAAGAACAGCACTGCATTATTAAATTTTGTCAGCATTTAGGTAAACATCTATGAAGACTTTAAAATTGCTAAGAAAGGTGTACCATGGTGAAATCAGATTCTACCATGGTGAAATCAAAGGTTTAAAGAGGGCCGAGAATCTATCGCAGATGATGAACGCTCTGGCCGACCTTTGACTTCACGGAACAAGGAAAATCTTGAGTTGGTCTCTCAATTATCTAGATATTTTATGTCGTTTGAGGGAATCTATTCGTCGTAAACGGCCGCAGATCTGGCGAAGTGGAGACTGGTACCTTCTGCATGACAACGCACCTGCAAATCGGTCCCAAATGGTCACACAGTTTCTCGCCAAATCTCAAATTAATGTGCTTCCACACCCCACCTATTCACCGGACTTATCTTCGTGTGATTTTTATTTGTTTCCATCAATGAAAAAGCATTTGCAGGGACGCCGTTTTGTGTCATCAGATGAGGTGAGAGCAGCATTGCAAGAGGCCTTACGGGAGGTTTCAAAAAATGGCTTCCAGCAGTGCTTCCAGAAGTTATATTAGCGCTGGCAAAAGTTTATTGTTGCCCAAGGTGATTATTTTGAAGGTGGTTGTGCATCGGCAATATAAACTTTTTAAGGTAAGGAATTTTAAGCCAAGTCCCCGAACTTTTGGATCGTACTACGTATATTTTCATTCTCAATAAAAAAAATTATTTTCATTCTAGAAAGTATCTATAAATTGTATGTAGGATGAAAAATCTTGATAAACAAATAAATTTGAAATAGTTGTTCATTATTTTATCATTCATTTTTAATTTTTAATTATTTTAGTGGGAAGAATTTGCACACCTATACAAATTGAATTTACTTACTTAAACAGATTTTTAATCATTAAGTACAGGTAACCCATATAACACGGGAGTTATGTTCCAAAAAATTGCCATGTTATGTGAATCCGTGTTATACAAAACAAAGAACTAGTGCGAAAAGGGGGGTTAAGTTCCAAAAATTAAAAAAACATGCTGTTAAATCCTTATTTAAATTGGATTTACTTTTTTCATAGGTAAAATACTTATTATTTAAGTAAATATTTTACCAGAGGATTATTCATCCTATATGATGATCTCAGCAAGAGCATCATCAACTGGTAACAGTTTTTGGGTGCGTTCATTAATAGCAGTCACTCTGCAATGGGAGTGCGCTGCTGTTTGTAGGCATTTAGGAATGACGGTGAAAGAAAGATGGCGGTGCCCGCACTATCAATAGTATCCTGATGGAGGAATCTATAATTCTAAAATGAGCTATTAGAGGCAAAAGAAGGGTCCCAATTGTAAAATTTAACCATTAAATAAATTATTTGTTGAAAGAGCATTCAAAGTAGCCACGAAAACAATTAGAATGCTCATGTGGAGTTACGCGGAGGTAAAAAAAAAATGCACCCTTTATTACATTTCATGTTGTACGAGGGTTTTACCCAATTCCTGAACCATGTTAGAGTGAATCCGTGCTATAGAAGTGCCGTGTTATACGGGGGTTACCTGTAATCACTCCTATTTAAGCATTAATGGACAGGCTCTCAATCAGGAATATATTCTAAATAACAATACAATTCAAAGTCAATTCTGGTAAATTATTTTCATTTTGACAGGAGTAGAGTATTTTCTATTATACAAAGCATAACTATGTTTAATGTATATCACAAACCATTAAATGCTGTTATGTATTTTATTGGCTGAATCAATAATGATTAAAAATAATCTTAATTGAGAAAAAACTCATGGAATCATGGTTATCATCAAACCAATTTTTAACACAAGATTATTCACTCAGAAGACAATTCTTAAAAGTACATCTTGAATAATTATGCATTTCAAGCCAAACACTGATCTGACTCCTCTTCAGATTTAATGTGTTTTTTTATTTATTTACAAACAGCATATTATAATTATTGTCCATAAAACTATATCTTCTTTGAACATTTTTGAGTTCTTTAAAACTCTAATCAAAGTTAAAACAAATGAGCAATTATTTATTGTAACATTGTCACAATGTCAGGCTGCAATTTTTCATCACAATGCTCTCAATTTTAGTAGTGTCTTGCCCCTGTACTGTACAGTACATCACACTTTTCCTTTAACAATAGAGTTGTGCTGATCATCTATTAACTGCTTTCAAGGGAAAAGTTTTGAATTAAAATAATATGACTTCTGGTTTGCATCGGAAATTTGTATATAGTTAATCAGGGCCACCTGCCACTAAGCTTTCCATATCTTGTCTCAACTTTCATCTATCTAACTCCATTCTCGTGATTAAAGAACAGGCAGACAAACAGACAAACTGACACCAGTGGAAATTTATAGGTATACAATTTTTGAAAATTATGACAACTACTTCACTATGTTTCTTAATTACAAAAATGGAGTTATTTAAGAAATGTAATAAAGAAATGTAGTGAAGTAACTGATAGTGTGTACAGTTTTTGGTTTCAACTTTAATGTAGACATTTAAATAACTCAAAAATGTTCAAAAAACTTGTACTTGGATAATAATCATAATATGCTGTTTGTACATAAAATAAAAAAAACATTATTCAGATCAATGTTTTGCTCAAAATGCATAATTACTCAAAATGTGCTTTTAAGAATTGTCTTCTGAGTAATCTGTCTTGTGTTAAAAATCAGTTTGATGAGAAACTTGATCCTATGAGTTTTTTCAGTTAATGTTACCTATAGTGCCAAAATAGAGGCGCTTCCGACTGTGGTCCAGATGGATTCTTCCTGGAGGGGAGCCACCAACAGGCCGCCAAATGCCAAATGTCATTAGTTATTGATTCACGGTAGTTCTTGAACAAAATAAATTAAAAAAAAAGGAAACCTCTACTAAAAATGTAGTTAATCTAACGGAAATGAAACAAACCTAATCGAAGCGCCGCCACTTTGGCACTATAGATAACATTAACTGTTTTTTCTCATATAACATTACATTTAATTGTTACAATAAGCATAAAATCTCAAAAGTTAAGAAAGAAAATAAAAAATAAAACTAAAATTTGAGTTCACCCTTTACACTTTCACAAATAATTAGATACAGCTGCCATGTCTTTAAAACTATCAATCAATTCCTAATTTTGTCAAAAAAATCATTTTAAGATAATACCAAGGTGCAATTTGAAGGAGAGATGAGGGAAATTTCCTCTTCCTATCTTTCATATTCACAACTCTGGAAAATTAAAATATTACAATTGAAGATAACTTTTTCCCCTTCTTATCAAACTCACGTGTGTAAAACTACAAGTTTAATTTTACACAAACTACAAAGTTGATTTATAAATCAACTGTGTAATCATCATTTTTAAGTTCAAAATTGTAAGAATTTTTCCAACAAACACTAAACAGAGCACTGGTCAACAGCTATTTTGTTTTGCTTTATGATAGTGCTTTTTTGTTTATCTACTGCTCTCAGTATTGCTGGACAACAATGTTTAGGAATGCTTCAAATAAATATGCATGTCTGCATTTAGGATAAACATACCTAGATAATCTCTTTATGAACTAGAAACTCAGTGGACAATTGCTTAGTGCTATTCTTTTGGTGTTTCATGCATGTTTTTGTGATTCAAAAACTTGTTACAAGACATGTAGACTTTGCTGTAGTAATATGTAACTATGTACAGTACAGTACAATTATTGCAGATAGTCTACATTTACTACAACAATGGAAAAAGAATTATTCTTTTCTATAGTACTACTACCGTAGTGACAAGTCCTGAATTAGGCAGAATAGTCTTGCTTTTTAATACAATGTCCTCATTTTTAAAACTAAGAAAAATATCCTGTTTTTGGACTGTTTCATAATTACATTCAAAAATAGCCAATATTCATTGTATAAACCATATATAAAAAATGAATCACATACAAGATATAATACAAAAGTTTTAATATCCAATTTATAGAAACAGCAGCCCAATTGGCAACTGTGTCAAAAAACAGTGGATGTATACAACAGGTAAGCACTGTGGTGTTGCAGATTTTTATAAAAGCAATATGATGACTTTTGCTAATTATCTGATTTAAAAAATGGAGGTTAAAGCAAAACTATACTGTAAGCTGTAATTAACTGTTCATTGTCACTATGTCTGTAGGTCTTTTTTTAATGTTCAAATGTTTTTGGCCATCCTTTAGAGGCCCTCATCAAAATAATGACCTATTTATAGTATGTCATTATTTTGTAAACAAAAGTACATGGATAAGTAAAATGTTCATTCATTGTTTCTATTATTTGTCATCAATGATGTCAGAAAGCTAAAAAACTGATAATCATTGGCAGGAATCATATGACATGTAGTGTCCAGCTTAATATCATGCTTTTTACATTTCATGATCTGGTCGCTTCATACCACCACAATCTTTGTGTTACCCACCCCAATGGTGAATGAGATTTTATTGCATGCCTACTGAATATCCAAACAAGTGTTTGCTGCTAACGCTGTAAATATAATTCTTATTTCAAATAATCCACTAGCATGTAACACTGTCAGAGCAAACCAATAGACTTTTCTATAGAGGAATGATAAAGCAATCCCTAAGATACTGTTAATAAGACCACCTATCTCTCCTTCATGCTGGGCCACTATTTCTTCCTTCCTATGTCCCTATATTGTATGTAAACTGAGTGATCATCTTCCTCTAGAAATTTTACAAATTACATATTGGATAATATGCACAGAGGGATAATTTATGTTGAAAACTTAAATTTTATTTAACATTCACTCATCTCTAT
>NW_019388407.1:0-7037 GCF_000671375.1 Centruroides sculpturatus
AAAACAAAGCAATTTTTTTATGTATATATTGCTTTTTATAAAGAAAATGAACATTGATACTTTCTTCAAATAAGTCAAAATCATAAGCTAATAGAAAAAAAGTAATAATATAGAAACTTATATTATAATGTAATTATCATTGTTAATTTTATAAGGATGGTCACGATGGTGATGTTAATGCGATAAGATGGACTCCATCAGGTTTGTTTGTTGCAAGTGGAGGTGGAGACAGAAAAGTTAAATTATGGGAAATAGCAAATGGTATGATAACTTAGCTTCAGAAAAATATAAATTTATTTTCATTTATATATAATAATTAAAATATATTTTGTTATTATTTTCAGGTCAAATTTTAATAAAAAGTAATTTAATAGGAAGTAATGCTGCTGTAATGTCTTTAGATTTTAATGCTGAGGTAAAGTATTAAAATTGCAAATCTTCAGATTATAAAAAGTTGTAAAAATTTAAAAACTTAGTTAGGGATGCACCAGTAATTGGAATTTATATAAATACTATTCAACCTTGTTATCAACTAAATTTTACAATTAATATCAACTGTTTATTTTAAATAATTGATCAGTTATTAGACATTAAGTATGAAAAAATATATATTCAATACTATAATATTTTTATTAAATTGTAATTACGTTAAATAAATTTAATTTTTTTATTAAAGTTTAAAATGTTTGAACTTTAATTTTTATCACAAAACTTATCACATCACATCAGTTAATGACATTCATATCATAAAAGACAATTTTTCTAATTTGAAACAAAAATTATACTGAAAGTAAGTTGTTGTTTAAAACTATTTAGTTGTTACATTATTAAATTTATGAAGGTGAGTCAAATAACCTTAAATTTTGCTCTTCATAATGTATTGAGGCAAAAGTGTCATATAATTGTGTCATTTTTCTTTGTAGTCTATGTTGCTTTTAATATAAGTTTTCAAACACTTAAAAGTACAAGGATGCCTCTAGAAAAAGTTTGCATATGCAGTCACCATGTGTTGCACCTTTTTATCTAACCGGAAAGTCTTTTTACCCATTGCCTTTTTTGAGTCGTCCAAAGCTGTGGGATGTGAGGGATGAGGTCTGGTGATGTAGGAAATACTTGAATTGCAAATCCCTTATGGTTGCAACTATTGCATAGTCAACATGCTAAGCATTTGCTATAGCTAAGCATTGTTATGTTGCAACATGACACCTGTACTTAGACTACTCAGAAGTCCATGTCATTTGGTTTTGAATGCAGGTCAAAGATAGTTTTTGAAAATATATGAAAATATTGCACTGACAATAGTATTTTCCGTGTGTATGTAGTGCATCAAAATGACATCTCATTTATCCCAAAATAGTCGTCATAACTTTTCTGCAGTAGTCATGTTTGGAACTTCTTCAGTTTTGGTGAAGAAGGAAGACTCGATTCTTCTCTCATCTTCAAATGATGGTAGTGAATCCAGGCTTTATGTCTAGTTACTGTTTTCACTAGGAGGCCATCACCTTATGCTTTAAAGTGCAAAAACAGTTCTTTACTGGCATCAACGCATTGTTTCAGTTTTGGAGTCACCTGCCATTGGCATCAATCTTGCAAACACTATGAATTTAGAGCATATTATGAATGATGTGGTGTGTTGAACTGTGACTGATATCCATAATTCTATTATGGGATTCACTGTATCTCAGTAATCTCTCATCATGATGTGTTTAACTAATGCAATTGACTCTGGCATCACTATTTGGTGTGTCTAATCTGATCAAGGAGTGTCTATTACTGAACTTGTGCTGTTTTGGAACTTCCTACTTCACTTTTACACTTGTTAGAGTGACAGACATGAATTATTCTACTGAATATTTATTCACCAATGAATTTTGATAGAGCTATCAGGGTTAAGGCATTGGCATATTGCTACAGAGACTCAAGATCAGATCTGGGCCAATGATCCCAGGGATTTTCCAGAGGCAGTCTGTCCCAGATATGTTGGATCTCATCTCTCATCACTTGCTTCCATTGTGGGCTTGGTTGAAGCCATAAAGGACATGGGAAAATAACCCCTTTTAGTATCCACAGAGTACAAACTTAAAAATGGGAATAAAAATAGTGAATGACAGAATGCTTCTGTTTTGTGCATGTCTCTAATGGACAACCATTTTTGTACTGCTACTGTTATGTCATGTAGCTCATGCAGCCAACTTACAGGGCTCTGGTAGTGTTTAGAATTTCTATTGCACTTTCAAGGTTTTTTTATTAGACTTGCCCTCATAGAGTAAACTTATAAACTTATTATTATCACATGGTTTTGAAAGAAGATGAACAAAGCTGTGCGATTTTAATGGTACCATTATATAAGTAATACAAATTTGTCGATAGCTGTTGAGTATACACATCAATCATAAACCCGATATCTTAAGCAAATACACCTACATCTGCCACAAATGATTGGGCTATATTTTGGATATATGATTATAGATTAGAAATGATTTTGGCTCTAGAGTGAGATGTTAGGTGCCATCTCTTATTAAAATTAATTATTATAATATTTGATTAATTAATTAAATATTCACTTTGGGCCAATTCTTTTNGCAGTCTGTCCCAGATATGTTGGATCTCATCTCTCATCACTTGCTTCCATTGTGGGCTTGGTTGAAGCCATAAAGGACATGGGAAAATAACCCCTTTTAGTATCCACAGAGTACAAACTTAAAAATGGGAATAAAAATAGTGAATGACAGAATGCTTCTGTTTTGTGCATGTCTCTAATGGACAACCATTTTTGTACTGCTACTGTTATGTCATGTAGCTCATGCAGCCAACTTACAGGGCTCTGGTAGTGTTTAGAATTTCTATTGCACTTTCAAGGTTTTTTTATTAGACTTGCCCTCATAGAGTAAACTTATAAACTTATTATTATCACATGGTTTTGAAAGAAGATGAACAAAGCTGTGCGTTTTTAATGGTACCATTATATAAGTAATACAAATTTGTCGATAGCTGTTGAGTATACACATCAATCATAAACCCGATATCTTAAGCAAATACACCTACATCTGCCACAAATGATTGGGCTATATTTTGGATATATGATTATAGATTAGAAATGATTTTGGCTCTAGAGTGAGATGTTAGGTGCCATCTCTTATTAAAATTAATTATTATAATATTTGATTAATTAATTAAATATTCACTTTGGGCCAATTCTTTTCTTCCAGTTTAATCTAAATTAATTAATTAAATATTATAATTATTAATTTTAATAAGAGATGGCACCTAACACCTCACTCTAGAGCCAAATTCATTTCTAATCTATAATCATATATCCAAAATATAGCCCGATCATTTACAGCAGTTGTAGGTGTAGCTGTTGAATTTAGTTGGTTCAGCTCGTATAAATATCAGCATTATTTCCTAGATTGACATTTTGAATCATTTTTTAATAAGTACAATTTTTTAAATTTTGGGTGGTTTAAATTCAAATTTAATCATTTTTAGAGCTATGTTCACTAAATCATTATTAACTTAATAATCACTTGATTTATATTAAATATTATTGATTATGAATATACTTGAATTAAAAAAATTATTATTATTTTGCCTTAAATAATGAAAATTATTTGCAAAAATCATGTTTTAATGAGTTTTCTTCCATTAATTTAACAAAAATGATTGTATAATATCTAGAAATTAAGACTAATATGTCTAATATATTAATATAGCCAGCATTTTATCTATTTAATATTCTGTAAACATTGGATAAAGAGTTTTTTTATTTTATTATATAGTTAAATGATCATAAATTTTTCTTACAAAATAAAAATTAGTGATACTCTTTAATTTATGTTATTTTTTGATTTGAAGTTTAATACACAAAAATCTGCTTAATGTGAGCACTTGGACTTGCCTGAACTGATAACATTAGCTGATTAGATTAATAAAAATGCAATTAGTGAAAATTTTGGTTTTGGCTTTGGCTTTGGCTTTGACCTTAAAAGAACTTATTAAAACAACTAAAAGTTGTATAACATGCAGATTTATTAATTATAATAATAATTATTAATTACAATGTAATTCATCTAGTCATTCCATGCCAATAAATGAGGTGGATAGGTCTCTCAATTTGGTGCCTGAGGCAGTCATTCCTAGGCACCAAATTGAAAGGGATACTAAAAAAGCATTATGATATTTATAGAAATATAAGTACTGTACATTGGTGCTGTTCTTAGGCATGTCTCAGGTACCAAAATTATTTTGAACAGTGCTGTTTGCAGTATTGTTTACCTGCTATGGTCTTTAAGAACAGTTAGGATACAGTTAAAGTAAGAAATACCAGCAATTTAAACTACTATATTATGAACAGAAAACAGTTAATATTTAAAGCAGTGGTTAAGACTAATAACAACCCTGATGAAGTAGAAAAATTGTCTTAACAATTTATCTGCCAGTTGACATTTTTTTTTAAAGCGTTTTCATTTTGTTATCAATAAATTTAATTTTAGATGTATTACTTCTTAATCAAACATCCTTACTACATCCGATATGTTTAAAGCTATACATCAGCCAAAGCTGAGTATTATCGAGCTAGAAACTCTAATGCCAAATTGTCTATTAAATTATTAATGCTATAGCCGTTTCTAGCCCGATAATATTTGGCTTTGTTTGATGTCTATTAGTTCTTAAATTACAGAACATTTCTTCATTAATGAAGTGAAACAATTAGGCAGAATTTTGAAAATGAAAATTTATTTTTATTTATATTACTTAACAATTTACTAATAGCAATCAAGAATTGTCAAATTTCAAAACTAATTTTATAATGCTTGATTCACAAGATTTGACATTTAAAGATAGGCAAAGTTGCGTTCTTAATGATAGTTTATTTTAAAATTTATAATGCATTTGGTGAAATTTGAATAATACTTATTAATCAACTAAAATTTATGTTCTTTATTTTCAGCTTGATGAAATATGAAGTTTAATGGATTAAAAAGTTGCTTTTTGTCAACTGTTATAATTAAACTAAATAATTTCTTAAACTGCTTTTTCAGCATTTATATTTTTTATTCTTCCTAATGTTTCCAGATTCTTGTAACAACGTTTTTGATGATGATAATGAGAAATACAATTAATTCAATTGTTCTTTTTTAGATATTGCACTTATATTAAACAATATCACTATGAAACCTTAAAATTGAAGTAAGAAGATTAAAATTATTTCTGCCATTTTTAAGGTTTTCATATTGATATTTAATTCAGTTATATTTCTCATCATATTTCTACCAGTTTTATAAAAGAAAGACACTGTTCTAAACTAACAAGGAGACCCTACGGATTTGGGGTAATGGATTTTGATGATCTTTGGTATAGAGGTAGTACACCATGTGAGTGTATTACCTGTAAAATACTAAAGTGCAATACTCAAATATAATTGAGAAAAACGAGCTTAAAGTTTTTCTAGCACTTTATATATAAATTACATGTGCTTCCATTTGAGCATCCTGTGGCTGAGTGGTAATGATCCTGACTCATATGCTTGAGTTTCCAGGTTCAATTCTCATGTACACCTTTTTTTTTTAATTCATAAATACGTATAATGTATTTATTTATTTACTCATTCATTTATTTCTTATTATTTATTTATTTTAATTTAATTTCTACTATTCCAAGTCTAATATTTTTTTACTTTTGATGACAATAACGGCGCATTCTTGACAAATACGTGTCAACTTTTCCATCTAATTGTTATCACTAACAGTGACCGATCTAATTCTCACTAGGAGCGTTTTTTTCTATCGGAGTTCTTTTTCACTCACTCTTTAACAGTTCGTTTCTGAATTTCGACAGGAATAGACGTATTTGTGCAGTGAAATTTACTTTGAATAATTATTTTATAATTAAAAAAATGTCATCAAGAGAAGCAAGTTCTTCAAATTGTGACGAAAAAACTGTTGATGATAACTCTTTACACAGTGATGTATCGAAGCAGCAGCTAAAATATGGAGTAGTGTATTATGAGAGTTTACTTTTTGAAAATAATTTAATTGCAACATTTATAAATTTTTTTCATTCAGCACATCCATTGTATTATTGTATAATTCTGTGCCTATCAGCATAACATTTTCAGATAGTGTATCAGAAGATGTTATTATAATTAAATTGTTTTCGAAAAGTAAACTCTCATAATACACTACTCCATCTTTTAGCCGCTGCTTCGATACATCACTGTATAAAGAGTTATCATCAACAGTTTTTTTCGTCACAACGCGAAGAACTTGCTTCTCTTGATGACATTTTTTTAATTATAAAATAATTATTCAAAATAAATTTCACTGCACAAATACGTCTATTCGTGTCGAAATTCAGAAACAAACTGTTAAAGAGTGAGTGAAAAAGAACTCTGATAGAAAAAACGGTCACTGTTAGTGATAACAATTAGATGGAAAAGTTGACACGTAGGTGTCAAGAATGCGTCGTTATTGTCAACAAAAGTAAAAAAATATTAGACTTGGAATAGTAGAAATTAAATTAAAATAAATAAATAATAAGAAATAAATGAATGAGTAAATAAATAAATACATTATAAGTATTTATGAATTTAAAATAAAAAAAGGTGTACACGAGAATCGAACCCGGGCACTCAAGCATACGAGTCAGGATTGTTACCACTCAGCNATAAAAATATTAGACTTGGAATAGTAGAAATTAAATTAAAATAAATAAATAATAAGAAATAAATGAATGAGTAAATAAATAAATACATTATAAGTATTTATGAATTTAAAATAAAAAAAGGTGTACACGAGAATCGAACCCGGGCACTCAAGCATACGAGTCAGGATTGTTACCACTCAGCCACAGGACGCTCAAATGGAAGCATGTATAATTTATATATAAAGTGCTCAAAAACTTTAAGTTCATTTTTCTCGATTATATTTGAGTATTGCACTGTAGTATTTTACAGGTAGTACACTCACATGGTGTACTACCTCTACACCAAAGATCATCAAAATCCATTACCCCAAAGCCGTAGGGTCTCCTTGTAA
>NW_019388408.1:0-7061 GCF_000671375.1 Centruroides sculpturatus
CCAAGTTCTGTTTAGATCCTTTATTTTTAAATATTGGGATTACGACATTGTGTTTAAGCTTCTCCGGAAACCTCCCACGCTCGAAGGATTTATTAATTAAATAAGACAATGGTAAAGCAATTATATCTGCTATTTGTCTTAAAATAAATATATTTAACTTATCAATGTTCGGAGTATTTGCTTTTACACTCATAATATAATCAAAACTCTCTTTAGGAGAAGTCTCTTTCAAAACAAAAGAGTCGAGTATATCGCATGAAGAGGAATGTGAGAAAAAATTATTTTTTAACGTTGATGTTACAAAGCCTCCCATCTGCCTATAGTGTTCAGCAAATATATTACTTATTTTTTCTTCATTTTGAAAAAGTTTACCATTATGTTTCAACTGATTAATTTGTAGGTTATCGTGTGTTTTAACTACTTCGATTGGTAGACGTTTAATCTCTTACCAAAATTCTTTAGAGGAACATATATTAAAAAATTGTCTGTCATAGTAATCTTCCTCTTCTTGCCGAATTCTATATCTAATATCCTTGGATAGACCTCTCAATTCCATTAATATTTTAGTACGTCGATCTCCTAAAATATAACACTTGTTTAATTGTTTAAACAACCTCTTCTTCTGGCTAATTAACTTTTTTGTATCATTTGAAATAATTTTTGCCAAAAATACCTTTCGCTTTATCTTGGTTTTCTTATTTAGTGTTATTATAGGAAAGTATTTATTAATGAAAATCTGCAAGATATCCTGAAAGTAATCCGCCAATTGGTCAACAGAAAGATCTGCGGAATAATAATAATCCCAAGCGAAACAAGCTGACAGTGCATTACGTAAAAGATGTATTGATGAATTATTTATTTTTCTACGTGTTTTTAGCGATTTACCACCCATTTCCATATCTTTCCTTGGGAGAATGAAAACTATAGGTGTATGATCCGACAATAAGTCCTGATAAATTAAAAATTCTGACTTACTTATATTGGTTAACCCGAAGTCAATCAAGGAGAGAGTGTCTTTATCGAATCTGGTCGGTTGCCTCCGATCAGCCAGAAGTGATAAATTTTCTGACAAACAAAAGTTTAACAAGTCACAAGTACTTACTGAAGAGTTTTTAAGTAAATCTATATTAAAATCGCTGATAATAAGTAATTTATAATTTCTTAATTTAGTAATTTTATAATGAATTATAAAATTCACTACATCAAAAAATAAACAGTAGTTTGAAGCCGGAGATCGGTAAATAACTACAATCAGAACTTTAGACCTTGAAAAATTAGAAGATTCACAAGATTTGACTGTGATCCCATAATCACAGTCAAATCTTACTCAAGATGACATTCCATTTTCCCCCTGCTTCTACAGAATCACCTATAGAAATACAAGAATTTATCGATAGTAATTTTAAACTGCCTTCTACACCGTTGATTGAGGAATATTCAGTTATGAAGAATATTCAGTTTCCCTGCACCTCAAAGGAATCACCTTTGCATGTTGAAGAAGTCATCACTGAGTTACCCTCAACTTTAGCAGAATCGCCATCACAGTTTCGTACAGAGCCTGTAAAGAGGACTATACAAGACATGATCTGTATTGTTTGCTGAAAAGCAGCATCAAGTGCTCACAAGTGTAAATCGTGTGATATGTTTGTTCACGTAGTTTGTGGTGAAATAGATCCTAAAGAAGAAGGGTATGGCAAGAATGTATTGTGCAACATCAGTAAAAAGAATATGGATCAGAAAATACAGCGTGATGAAGCCAAGAAATGTTTAGAAAAGCAAGCAAAGAAAATGTTAGCAGTTTCTAATGCAAAGCACCCAAACGCCGATGAAGGTGTCACTGTGAGAATTAAAGTACCCGAAGAAGACAGAGCAAAAACTGATGCACGCTCAATTATAGCTGTGGTTCTTAGTAAAACAGGATAGCTTTTATAAACTTGGCACTAAAACGGGTATTTTAAAACAATTCTTTGCAAAATCAGAATTCAGTGTTTGCAAAGAGAGATTTTTAACGAAAGATGTCCCTTCTGTAGAAATATCTTTTCGTCCAACAGCAATAAAACAATCCCTTGGTACTGGGCAGGGTTTCAGAAAATGTGACTGCAAATCTAAATGTACCACAAATAGGCGTGCTTGTCGCAAAAACCAATTGCTACGTAATTCAAAGTGTCACCAATCTTTAGATTGCACTAATAAGAACAATTTTATCATATGTTTTGCAAATTCATTTCCCCAATAGTAATAATATTTTAAACCGTTTGATTTTTGTATTAAATTTTTTTTATTGATTGATGATTGATTCAATCAACTAATTTGTTGATTGTTTGATTGTATTAACTCAATTCTTTAGGCATCGAAAATTAAATAAATAACATTATGTTAATTTAAGCGTACAGAAATGTTGCTGTTTTTCCAGCAAAGATCTTATTTTCACTTTACCGAGTGCCTAGTAGGTAATTTGGGAAATGGAACAATTTTCAAAACTTTAACGGATCACCCTAGTTTATCTGGAGATTAGCTAGGTAATGTACACAAAGCTTTTAGCGGTAACATATACAGTAATTAATAGCAATTAATATATATGTTACCGCTAAAGCTCGGAAACTCGTTAATTTGCAGATTACCTAGCTAGTCTGCAGATTAACTAGCGTGATCCGTTAAAGTTCCTAAATTTGTTCTATTTCTCAAATTACCTAGGTAATGTGCAGATTATCTAGGTAAACTGCAAATTACCTGCTAGGCACTCGGTAAAGTGAAAATAAGATCTTTGCTGGAAAAACAGCAACGTTTCTGTACGCTTAAATTAACATAATGTTATTTATTTAATTTTCGATGCCTAAAGGATCAAGTTAATACAATCAAACAATCGACAAATTAGTTGATAGAATCAATTATCAACCAATTAAAAACCACACAAAAAATCAAACGATTTAAAATATTAATACAATTAGGGAAATTATTATATAGGTAACCACCTATGGAATTTCGGGACTTTGAGTACCTATCTAAACTGAGGGGACCGAGACGACATCAATGATACCCCACTTTTGAACCGGAGACGAGAAATAATAAAGTTATCATACTTTTTCTGGCGATCGCATGATGTAATTGTGCAGTTAATGTTACCTATGGTGAGTAAAATGCCGGCTCGTCTCCGATTCCAGCAAACAGAAGAAAGGAAACAGTGGGGACGCACGTTCTGTCCTAACCTAACCTATTTTAATAAATTACCATAATTATTACCAACCAAATTATTAGAATAGGTTAGGTTAAGTTTTAACGTGCGTCCCCACTGTTTACTTTCTTCTCTTTGCTGGAATCAGAGACGAGTCGCCATTTTACCCACCATAGGTAACATTATTCAACTGTGCAGTCTAAAGATTGGTGACACTTTGAATTGGTTTCTGCATAGCAATTAGTCATAGCAATTGGTTTCTGCGACAAGCACATTTATTTGTGGTACATATATTTGTGGCAAAGATCTTATTTTCACTTTACCGAGTGCCTAGTAGGTAATGCGCGGATTACCTAGATACTCTGCACATTATCTAGGTAATTTGAGAAATGGAACAATTTTCACAACTTTAACGGATCACGCTAGTTAATCTGCAGATTANAGATACAATTTACAGAATTTTTGTAAAATAAAAGTAACTTACGCTCGAAGGAATTCTTGTCAAATAAAGAAAATATATTACTATAGCAATCCACAGCCAAAAGATTGCAAAGCATATCAACAGATATTCGTATATAAACGGTACGTATAGTACTACATATATACTTACAATGCTGATTATGGGAACGAAAACTGTTATCAACAAAGCCTGAATAGTATTGAATAATTTATCGATGCTTTTAATAAAATATACAATCGACGACAGTTCCAGTAGCGATGTCTTGCTATTAACTTTTTCCCTTCGTATTTTTACCATTATGTCTATAATAAATGTGTCTAACGATTGAATAGAGATGTAAGTAAGAATCCAAAGGAAACCCGTGCTATAACAAATGATGCTGGCGTTAGTAAATACTCCAAATAAAGAATGAAAGGTACAGAAACTTTCTTGCCAGAATAGTTTAGAGTATCCGTAAACGTTCCTGTAATATACATACACAGTGCCAACTGACAAACACGCAAATACTTGGACGAAGCTGAAATACAGAACAATCACGTCTTGATAATGCAATAATTTTTGCTGAATTTTCTTTGCGCATTTTACGTTTTTGTCCAGGATTTTGATCGCATTTATTATGTGAAATGCGTTTGTATTATACAGGTAAAGAAATAATGGAGACAATAAAAGTGCACCGAATAATAGGAAGCGTGAATGGATTCCGTAGATAGCATGTAAAACGGGAATGCCACAGAATTCATCAATATGTAAATTTATAAAAAGCTTTGATAAATAATCCGGATAAATGACGAAAATAGAAATTATTGTTATAAAGTAAGCATTAAATAGAAGCGCTTTAACCCATAAATAATCCTGGCGCTTGGGTACAAATACACCAACGAGGCGTAAAACGTTCAGATACGGACGAATTGCATCCAAAATAGAATATTCCATGAATAATTAATAGATTTATACTGACCGGTAGCCTCAAAAGAATAAAATTAAAATTTCTCTTCGTTTCCTCGATGTTCTACGTCTCTATTATCCATGCAAGGTTAATACTTATCCCCTTGCTATCTTTCTAATTTCATTCGCTGCGATAAAAACATGCGAATATTGATTGACATAATGGAAATTTTATGGTAATCTAATCTCAAAATCCATTAAGTTATATTTATCATTTTCGACAGTAAATTTTAAAACATTTAAAGAATGTGAATGACTAAAAGGCATGTAATAATTAGTGTGCTGTACAAGTAGTGTATTATAGTTATTGCCATATACCATCATTGACAAAATCGATATTCTTAACAATTTTCTAAAAGCAGTATTAGGATCACGCCATCTCTTCGCATTGAAAACTGCTTATCTCTTTATAAACGTAATTTCATTATTTATTCACCTAAGAATCATTGAAATAGAATATTTTAATAATAAATTTATTTTATTTGGATGTATTTATATACGCAAATGTAAATACATGTATATATTTATATATTCAATTTAGATGAGAATAATAAGCAAAAACGATATCTTAAAACTGTATATTTCTCCTGTAATTAAAACTTACTCCTCTTTCCTTTCTGAAAGCAAAGACAATGTAATTTCAATTTACCATCTCGGGATAAACACTACTTTTCTCGCACAAAAACCGGACTACAGTAGAAAAAGTAAGATAAGAAATGAGTCCAACATTGACTTATAATTTTCCAGTTGTTATGTATCTGTAACAATGAAATGTGTTGAAATCGTGTCGAAATTAATTTCCGAGATTTGGCAAATCTCTGTTTTCAGACCTCCCGAATTTACCGATAGGAAAACGAGAAAAATTCCGTGGATATGTGTGTGTAAGTGTTGGGGTAGTTTCTTTTAATATGTCCTGATAGGATAAAGATTCGGAAAAGAAATTTAAAATAGTAAATTGTAAACTTTTTTATGTGGATTGGCATTGAAGATTACAGAAAAGTAGCATAGGAGACCATAGTAGTTTGATTCTTCTGTTGACTTCTGGATGTAGTGAGAGAGATTTGGGTATTAATTACCCAGGTATATATACACATCTACCGTTTCTAGTGTGGTGTCATTTATTATTAGTAGTAGTGTTTTGATACATGCTATTCACAGAATTAATTTTTCGAGTAAATTACTGTAGAATAAATTAAAATTACAAATAATTTTGAAAATTAAATTAAGATTGCAAATAAAAATTTGTCGAATGGAATTATTTCAGATCACACAATTAATTTTTCGATCACAAATCTTAATTAAATTAATTTTATTTTAACAGTAAAGAAAGTTTCTGTATTAATTATTAAATGTTTTAATATCCAATAAAATTAAAAACACAATTGTATGAAATAATATAACAGCAAAAGAAGATTATTATTGAAATTTTTTTTATTTGTTGTGACTCAAAATGTATCTATTATAAATGTATAATACTTCCCCCATGGGGCGGGATTTTTCGAAAAATCCCTTAGTGTACATTTTCTTGATGTACCCTATTAAAATGCAATTAAAAACGCAAAAAACCGCATCTAAAATATTATAAATAGAAGCAGAGTTCTTTACGATAAGCCTTAATCCTGTCCATCTCCCGGGGGGATTTCGACACGTATATTATATAAAAACACGCGCGTATTCGAATGCAGCGTTGTGTCAAAATTTCAAAGGAATCGGTAGGAACAAACGAACATTACATTTTTATTTATATAGATAGATAGAAGATGATCCGCTTTAGTTCATTTTTACAGAAAAGCATAATGCCTCACAGAAAAGCAAACTTAGGACGTCGTACTCGTAGCGCCATCTGTTGGACATAAAAGCCTTAACCTAGATTATATATTTTAATTTATATGAATGTTTAACGGAATAATATACAGCCTATGTCCACCCTGAAGTTCCATTATAAATATTTGTGAAAGAATTTTTGAAATCGGATGAGTAGTTTCGGAGATTACCTGCTGCAAACAAACTTACATACATACATACATACTTACAAACATTACCTCTTTATAATATTAGTATAGATGTACAATTACATTAGTTTTAAATATATTTTAATTAATTTCCATACATTTAAATTTATATTAACGAGTATTTATTTAAATATAATTAAGGAAGAGTTTAAAGAATATTAAACTCCAAGAAAACGAACCTCCGATTGTAATTCCTTAATATTTTGTTTTTCATATGATAGATATAAACCCTACAAAATAATTGCCGAATTCTTATGTCTAACTGTTAATTTTTAAAAAATAATAGATTTGTTATAAAAATGAATTTTGCTGAACTATTCCCTTCAGTTTTGCCGACTTTAAATTATTCAAATTTCAAAAATAAGTTATATAGTACCTTGTAAACCCTATCACTTCGCGCCTACTCCTTAAAATTTTGTTTCTCATATGATACATATAAACCGTGCAAATAGTTGTCGAATCTTGCCAATTT
>NW_019388409.1:0-6970 GCF_000671375.1 Centruroides sculpturatus
CGTATAGGCTATTTGTTCTTAAAATAGCTTAATTTCTGTTTTAAATGTCTTAATTTTATATAAACCATTTAACTGTTGTATGGATTATATAAACATGTTTATGACTTAGTATAGTAAACACATGCATATTTAATAGTAGATTTTGCGTGTCAACAATATCTTTAAGGATATTCTCTTTCAAATTGTTGATCGAATAACCAACATTATCTTTCTACTTATCGTCATATCAAATATCACAGATTAATATTAAGAACTTCATTTATCTACACTAAATTTAGTATAGATGATAAATAAGATAACTACTTAATTAAGTCACGTGGGATGTTCAGTAAAGTATAATTATGCAACAGAATTAAACTGTTTTTGATTATGGAGATTTATATGATATCTTCTTGTTAATAAATAACGGGGATGACATAGATATGAAGAATGGTCTATTTCTTGGGAAAAGACCCAAATTTGGTCTATGTGTTGTGGATACTTGATCTATTACTTCCTGAGTTGATAATGTGTCTTCTATACTACTTGTACCTGCAAGCTTAATTAATAAAAATAATTTAATTAAAATTGTATTATAAATTATATAAATATATTAAACAAGCATTTTGAACATATTAAAGATGTCAATATGCCTGAAACACTTAAAATAATTATGATAATATTTAAAATGTAAATTCGGTTATGGTTCAGTATAATTTCTTTGAATTTATCGTGTAAGTCGGTGTGAATGAATTTGATTTTTAAAAATTATATATATAAATACTGTATATACTATAAAAAATATTTTAACTAATTTTTTACAGGCCTATTCTTTGGCCAAACAGGTGTATAAATAATTACAACTTTATACGAACAAAGTTGCTTAAAATTAAATTTTTCATAACTATTTCTTATATAAAATTTGTTTGTATGCAATTACTATTACGTTTAAATTAAACTTTTATATTCTGTAATATTAAAAATATTAATTTATCTCCTTTCTCATAGAACCAAACTAATTAAAATTAATTTTGAATTTTAAACGGACAGATTTACAACTTTTGAAAAGATAATTGTTACAATATAAATAGTAATAATTAATCTACAGCCAATCTTACTATGTAAGTCCCACTATTATATTGGTAACTCTTTTTTAAGTTTTATATTTGAATAATAAGCAATAAGTGAATAAAATTCATTTTTAAAAATTAACTTCATCAAAATATAAAAGTACAGAAGAAAATTAATAATAGTTTATTTAAACTTTTCAAATACACAACACTTGACACAAACTAAATGACGACATCATATAGCAATAAAAATTAATTTTTCCTTATCCTAAATCAAGATTTTGCTACTCATTATTAATTTTTGACCTGTTTTTTTTTTTTAAACACTAGAAACAGAATTTCAAAAATACAATTAAAAAGTGTGTGGAACATATATTAATTAATTTAATTAACGTATTTATTAATTACCTTTATAGTTTCGGCACCATTGTTTTCAACAGCAGAACTCAACAATTCTATTAGTGACGATGACGACGACGATAGAGGATCTAAACAATAAGAACGCAAAGTACTAACTGGGCAAGCCTCATGGCAGCATTCATCTACCACTCCTCTCCTCATTCCTATAAAAGAACGTCTGGAAAGAGATCTGTNTTTACAACTTTTGAAAAGATAATTGTTACAATATAAATAGTAATAATTAATCTACAGCCAATCTTACTATGTAAGTCCCACTATTATATTGGTAACTCTTTTTTAAGTTTTATATTTGAATAATAAGCAATAAGTGAATAAAATTCATTTTTAAAAATTAACTTCATCAAAATATAAAAGTACAGAAGAAAATTAATAATAGTTTATTTAAACTTTTCAAATACACAACACTTGACACAAACTAAATGACGACATCATATAGCAATAAAAATTAATTTTTCCTTATCCTAAATCAAGATTTTGCTACTCATTATTAATTTTTGACCTGTTTTTTTTTTTTAAACACTAGAAACAGAATTTCAAAAATACAATTAAAAAGTGTGTGGAACATATATTAATTAATTTAATTAACGTATTTATTAATTACCTTTATAGTTTCGGCACCATTGTTTTCAACAGCAGAACTCAACAATTCTATTAGTGACGATGACGACGACGATAGAGGATCTAAACAATAAGAACGCAAAGTACTAACTGGGCAAGCCTCATGGCAGCATTCATCTACCACTCCTCTCCTCATTCCTATAAAAGAACGTCTGGAAAGAGATCTGTATAAAGATCTTGTAGTGCCTGAAACACGTAATAAAATTTTAAAAATATATTTAAAACATTAAATATTAATTTATAATATTTTTTGCGCTCTTTACTCTGTTGATTTGTATCTGGACCATGAAACCTTCCACCACAAATCAAGTTTAGAAGTTCAGTTAGATGATCCCCGCAAGCTCGATATTTAGCTTCTTTCTCTCCATTCGAACTGTATTGGCTCAAGACCAATAACAGAAACAAGCAAAAGGCTGGATAATGTGATGGCATCACGAAAGATCAACTTCCTGAATAGAAAGATATCAAAACGTTATTAAAATAATTATTTATATCTTAATATATTAATCGTATTGCCAGTATACTATCTTATACTTCACGTAGTCAGAGTCTCATTTGTTATTCTTACATTAAATTGATAAATTTAACAACTAAAGTTTATTTTATACGTTTAAAAATTGTTGCATTATTTAATATACAAGTTTCGATATAATTCAATACGTTGGAAATGTCATTCGATCATTTTGTTTTTGAAAATCTTTAAATAAAATAAAACAAATCTAATTTTTTGTCTAGAATTGCGTATTATTCGGTTACGTAACTTTTTTTGTTTATTTAAATCAGTTTAACTTAAAGCTTTTCAGCAGGAAATCGTTTTTTGTTTACTTTCAATAGTTAAATTTTTCTTATTCTTATTCAATATTCTTTTTTATATTTTCAAAAATATGACGTTTTAGTCTTAGAATTTATTTATTTATAAGTGAAAATCCTTATTCTAATTTTATAACATATCAAATAAATTTTTGTTGTGATATATAGCCTTGAATTAGTTTTTATCCTTTGTTACTCTTGAATTCTGATAAAAATTATTTTTAATTAGCGAGAGTTATAAGTAAATATGATTAATTTTTATATTTTTAATATTAATAATTACAAATAATTTGCATTAGAAATATATCATTATCATCAGCTTCCGTTTAACAATCTTCCAGAAGTACAGTGTTCTTTGCTGTGTTACCACGTAGCAAAGAAAATGAACGAATTGTACCCGATTAATCTCAACAATATACATTTTCCTATTTAGAAATCTTCTCTACACCTAATGTATTTCATAATAATTAATTATTTTTAAAATTCCACAAAATTGGTAACCTTTAAGCAATGTAAAATAAGCTTTTAACGTATAGAACGATCAATACATTAAAAGTTTAAATTGATAAATAAAACTCTAAAATAACATTTTATAGGATCCGTTTTATATGACACAGTAAAACCAGTTCTTATGACGCATACAAACTGTTTTTCTAAATATGTAAATTTTTATTATGACGCAAGAAAAACTTTTTATGACGTAAGACTTTATTATTGTATATAAAAAAAATTATTATGACTTATGTAAAATTTTGTATGATAAAGTAAATTTTTCTTGACGAATTATACATTTTAAATCAATTATTTTCGCAAATATTAATTTATTTTACTTTAAAAAATTATAAATTTTGCTTTTATGTCAAAAATATCAATCTACTTAAAATTATTTTATAATTTAATATTATAAAATAATTTTAAAGTTTGAAACTTCTAAACTCATTTGCGTATAGGCTATTTGTTCTTAAAATAGCTTAATTTCTGTTTTAAATGTCTTAATTTTATATAAACCATTTAACTGTTGTATGGATTATATAAACATGTTTATGACTTAGTATAGTAAACACATGCATATTTAATAGTAGATTTTGCGTGTCAACAATATCTTTAAGGATATTCTCTTTCAAATTGTTGATCGAATAACCAACATTATCTTTCTACTTATCGTCATATCAAATATCACAGATTAATATTAAGAACTTCATTTATCTACACTAAATTTAGTATAGATGATAAATAAGATAACTACTTATACACACGTATATTGATTAATAATTATAATTGTTTTTAAATTATTTAAATAAAAAATGAATTTATTGTAAGCAAAACTTTTTATTTTTATCTTTTTATATATAATTTCAATGAAAAATAGAGAATTATTTTTGTAAAATATATTCAATTTCTCTTTATTAAAAAGAAGAAAAATTTATATAAATTAGTTTTATAACTTTAAAACGTTTACAATAAAAAAATAATAATTTAGATTTTTGCTATTTTAAGAGTTAGAAGTCTAAAAAATAATGTAAATGTATAATTTTATATAAATATTTATCTTATTTTTAAAAGTTACCTAAATGTTTTTATTGTTTTCTTAATTATGGTTTAAATTATTTATTTCCTTCTTTCTATTACATTTATATTTTTATTTATAAAGTTTTATTTACCTATTGAAATTTATTATTTTTTTAACTTGATTCGTTTTCATAGGAGAAAGGTTATAATTTTTTAAAGGATTTTATATTTTTTAAATTTATAAAGGTTTTAAAATTTACTCTATTTTATGTGATAACTTAAATATCTTTCTATTAATTTAATAATGAATGTTCAAAATTAAATTCTTCATTTTTAAAATGTACACTTAAAAGAAAAAAGTTATAAATAAATTAAATTATAAGATGTAGTTTGTATGATTTTTTTTATAATAAATATAATATTATTTTAAAAAATTATAATCAATAAATGCCTTAATTATCGTAAAATCATTAAGGTGTGATGCATTTAATTAAAATGAAATCATGTTTGTACTTAATATGAATTATAAATTAGTTCAAATTCTTGTAAATTAAATTATATTATGATAGATTTTTAACTAATGAGAACTTAGTCTATTATAATTACTATATTTAGTTAGTATATGGCAGAAAATGATTAATGATCGTCATGTAATCAGATAGTGACACGGAACTGTTTAATTCATAAGTTTTAGTATCAGATATTGCTGAAAGCTTTCTTTATGCTGTAAGTGAAAACCGTGACAAAATAAATTTGATTGATTTAGAGATCATGAATGAAGCTTACATGATAATTAAGATAATCTTTAAGGCTATTCATACTTAGATAAAGCATGGATAAAGCCTTATCTTTTGAGTACAGTTATAAACTTGATTTGGCATTAGTCAGAATGGGCATGACATCAGAAAATGGTGCATGTGGAGCAAATAAATGTAGTCAAATGGGAGGAAATGACAAGGGACAGACTTGGATCACAGGCCCGTTGTCATGGTTACATCGGGGGTTTAGAGTTAGCTCATCTATCATATTATGTCAGTGAGTCATTCTGTGCACCCTCTTCGATCTACGTACAACGTGTTGAGGATGATTTCTTTGACTCAAGAATATAATATGTTTTATTTTATGATCTTTAAGCCATTTCTTTGTTGAATACAGAATGATAACAGATAAATTTCAATATTTTAAAACATAAATATATGCGGATTTTTGTAATTAAATTGTTAAATCATAATTATTTTTAAAAAAATAACTTATTATTTCTTAATAAGGGATAATTAGGAAAACTGTCTTTTAACGAATTTGTTCTTAACACATGGTTAATGCAAACGAATAATTTCAAATTTACATTTACTATAAAAATTTCAGAAAAATGTAAGTAATGTACCTGTTGACATGTTCAAGTTTAGAGTTTATACTTTCACAGATCAAACTTTGTGTTTAGTATCGAAGAAAAATGGTAATTCATAATTAATGCAAAAAGTCAAGTTTTTGATATTTCTCTATAAAATAGCTAAATTCAAATATATATACAATGTATTTTTATTTCTAAAAATTACTTTACATTAATTAATCTTATTTAAAATAGAAAAATGTGATTTACCTGTTTCTCCGGTAAATGTTTATTTCTTCACTTCAGATTCCAGGTTATATGTGCTATCTTTCACTTATCCCAACTTATATATCCCCTTCTGTCGTGTGGGTGGACACGTTGATGCAGTTCCAGCCAATGACAGTTCTCTTTCGCCTCAATAGAGTAAAAGCTTGTTCGAATTCTGTAACATATCTCAATAAAATTTCATGAATTCATGCATTTCTTTAATTTTCAGAGTTTTTGGTTTAATAAACAACATTTTTTTTTCTTTTTTTTAAATAAAGTCGAAAATACTATTCCAAATTTAAATTTTATCATTTTTACAGGTAATCTCTATTAGCATTTAAAATAATTAATTTTATTTTATTAGACATATTTTTAATAAAATAAGTTATAAACTTTTTCAAAATTCCAAAAGAAATTTAATTACTGTTTTAGAATTAAACGAAACTTAAATAAAATGGTATCAACGAACTAGCTCCTGTAAATATATCTTACCTGTACAAATGTTCGTTATGCAGAGAAGCCGAACTTAAATGCGTCATTAAAATGTTTCGTAATTTAAAGCTGTAACTTTTAAATAAATTCTTCAATATTTGTTTGTATATCTGCTGTAGAAATAAAATTCTTTATTGTAAATGGAAATAAAACTTTAAATTTATATCAAGATTTTTTTATGATATTTATTTACGAATCGCTCCTTTGGATTTCTAACAGTTATTGACCATTTCCTGATTGAAAGACTAAAGGGAAATTCTAAATAAACCTGTGTTGACTTAAAGTTGTATAGTGGTATCGTTTCTAACTTAAAATTCTTGTTGAAAAGTAAGGGATACGAAAATAATCTGATTGTATAACAACTTAATGTTTGTATGTAGGTTAAGGTGTTTACGAAGATTACAAGATTTTTTTAATTGAACTTAGAAGTGTACTGTATTATTTAAAATTACAATTATCGATAATTAGGCTATAA
>NW_019388410.1:0-6998 GCF_000671375.1 Centruroides sculpturatus
AAACAAACTGTTTTAAAATATTTTCAATTATTTAAAGAAATATTACTTCAATTATTAAGCATAAACATGAAAGATTAATTTGGTAAAACTGTGTCACTGATTATGTTTCAATTTTATTAGCCTTCATGAAGAAAGCATTAAGTTCAATTCCAACCACGTATATGTATGCCATTGTAATTGCAAGTACTTTAAAAATAATACTGTGTACTTTTCTGTTAATTACATTTTATTAATTTATGTTTAATATAATTTTTTTTATAATGCTAAACAGTTTGTTGTTATCTAGAATGTATACATTTGCAGTGAACTAAACTTTATTTTATAGGACTATATACAACAGCTTCCAAATTCTGCAGGCAAGCTGTTTTATAGTTATGAGACTTATCATCATCCTTTACATTTGCAACCATATTAAGTTTGTTACATCCTGATCATCAATATTTCCTTGAAATTCACAAATGCATACAAAATGGATAGTTATTCCAATAAATACAAGCTTAAAAATCCTAATAGGACTAATAAGTTCAAGGAGTCGCACTGCAACTCCTTGAACTTTATTAGATCTGTTAGGACTCAAATCTGATTGCTAAATTAATAAGTCATTAGTTAGAAAAACTTTTTTTCTAAAATCTTCAATTTTATATTTCAATTTTCTGTCTAGTCCAAAATTTTCATTCATTAAACCCTCAAAAAAGGAACAAAATATCATTTTCCTATGTTTCAATACAGTTTGATAAGCCTCATATATCTCCACCAATCAGTAGTTTTCAGATAATTATTTAATTAAAATATAATTTCATTTTGTATCTAAAGATAGCTAACAACAAAAATAAAAACAGTCATGCAAGTAATTATTTTGTTTACATTAGTATTGATTTTGTAATTTACAAATATCAGCTTATTTATAAAATAAGGGATTATGAATTATACATATATATATATATATAACATTAATAAGATCATTTTTAAATATTAAAACTTTAAATTTATATTTTATAATGAATTACAAACTACTGTATTTTCAAGCAAAGATCTGTCACAGCAGCAATATTAAATATCTAAGCTTAAATGTAAGTAAACAAACACGCGCGTCATTAACAATTAGACGTAACTATTTGGCTTCACTGAATAAATCCTCAGCATTTCATTCTATATATAAACTTGAATCCTACGTAACATATTAAGCATGCGTAATGTTTACCGTAAATACCCTGGAGGGAAAACATTTTAGAATCTTGCCGAACATACGCGTACATTATAAATAATTCTAAAAGACGAGTCAAAACTTATTATTAACCGGATTCTGATAAACTTACCAACTTTGGGAGCGTCGTAGGAATCGCCGAGCAGTATCTCCGGCGCCGAATAAGCCAGGGAACCGCAGGAAGTCTCCAACTTCTGTCCGGGGCAGAACTTATTACTGAAACCGAAATCAGTCAATTTAACCATACCTAATTTTTCGAAAAAGACAACATTCTCTGGCTTTAAATCTCTGTGTACAACATGCAACCTATGGCAATACGATATGGCATGGACTATTTGCCTAAAATATTTTTTGGCAGTTTCCTCGTCGACTCCCTTTTCGTGTTTCATAATATAATCGTACATATCACCACCGTCTCCTAACTCCAGGATCAGGTAGAGTTTGGTCTGAGTGTCTATGACCTCATACAATCTAACCACGTTGGGATGCTGCACGAGCTTCATGCACCGGACCTCCTGAAACAGATGGGCTCTGGACACTTCATCTAATTTGGTTTTGTCGATCACTTTGACTGCAACTTGTTCTCCGGTGAAGACGTGTTTGGCCAATTTGACAACAGCAAAATGGCCGCGGCCAAGAGTGTCGCCCAGATCATAGAGGCCGGCTATTTTACCGTCGTAATGAGTGTAACTTTTACTCTTACTCATCGTACGTTTATCTTACTTTTGTTTACGTTGTTTATATTTGTTTTCTTTAAACGTTTCCGTCGGTCGATTTTTCTTCTTCCGTCCAATTTCGGTTCATTTGCCTTTCCGTCGTCTTACTGATCTGGGAGGACATCTACTGAGCATGCGTGCTGGAGGATGGTCACGTGTCTACTGTCTTCCGCAGTGGTTAGGACTTTTTTTTTTTATTTTTTTATATTATATTCATCGAATTACTCCGACAGTGTTATAGCGCGAAATAGAAGCTCCATTACGCCTTTACTGCGACAGGTAGCACATAGCATTTGCCTGCATGGTGTGGAATAGTGCTCGTCTGATAACTCAACGAAAGGGATACACAAGATGTTCGATAGTTTCCTTGTTAACGAATCTTAGACAAATCACGTCATGTAGGTTTCGTTTCGGATAATCGATTGAAACGTGTCTGGGTTCCACGCTATCGGCGGGTGTCACACTTTAACCAATTACAACTTAGCTATGATTGTGCTTTTGTCACGCGACTACGACCGCCGTTTTCGAAGAGAAGCACGTAGCTTTAGTGTTGTCGCGTACTAGTGTTTGCCGAACTTATTTGCATGAAAATATCTTTTCAAAGAATACACACGCAAATTTTTATATACTTCATTTGTATTCAAAGCTATCATTTTAACTTATACAAATGGAAATTAAACACAATATATTTTTAAAATAGTTATTATAATATAGTTACTTATTTTTCACTTAAATTTTAATTCGTTTTTCATAAATATTTAATTTATTTCTATGGGCAGAATATTTTTTAAAACACTTCGGCTCTAGCTTATCTCTTTATTCTACAATATTAACGGACACTCCGGAATAGCGGACGCCTCCACTTAACGTGCATTTTTACAATCTCCAAACCCTTCAAGTAGGACAGACAGACAGACAGAGAAAATAAGCTTTATTTCTCCCGATACCGCTAGGCATATTTAGGGTAGAAAGACATGGAGTAGAGTGGTGTTACATGCCGAGCAATAGAACCGACAATGTGTATGATAATGACAATTATAATGACAATATAACAGCATAAATTGCATGAGACAAGATAAGCAGAATCCGCTTATAAACAGAGGACCAGGTTACAAACACTGCACAGACCTTATGCATCAACGTACACACAGTAAGTACATAGGAGTTCCTCAAGAGAGCTCAGATAAAACAGATGAAATCACCCGTAGAACATAGGCCAGGATGAGAGCACAGTGCAGACTTTGTGCAGCAACCAACACAAAAAAGACCATAGTACACTAGCAGAAGATCATGAAAGGTCTTTGGCGATACAATGAAGCTAAATCAGTAAAACAATAATTAGTGTATTAATGTTCTGATGAAATAAAGTTTAACCATTTCTTGAAAAAGAAAAAAGTACTTTTTGCTTGACACAAGGTGTTCTGGCTTACATGGCCAACTCAGGTTGTCTTCTTCTATGTAGAGCTTGAGTTTGTATCTTATATTTTCCAATATTAGGCACGACAACAGATAACGTTTGACCCCATCACGCACCGCACAGATAGGGCAACAGTCAGTGTCACTGTGCCGAAACCTATACAGGTAGGCGTTAAATTTCCCGTGCTCTGTAAGAAGTTGCGAACTGCAGTGTTCAGTGTGAAGCCACTGCCACTTGAGTTATCTTTCGACATCTGGAAAGAATTGTCGAGTGATGTGCGATTCCAGAGTTTACTCCCATTCCTCCTGCTATCTAGCAACACTCTGATGCCACAGGAGTTGTTTTAGTCTTGAAACCGGAAGTTGATTGTATGCTTGAATGATGTCTGCGAGCATGGTTGTTGTACGTGCAACCATGTCTGTACGTTCGTTGCCCGGAGTGCTACAGTGTCCTTTAATCAATTTGATGTAAAATTTGTTATTAGACGGGTTGGCAGAAAACAGTCTCTCTTGCAATGAGATGAGTGGTATCATTATTGGTTAGAACCTGGACAGTAGCATTGCTAACCGAAAGAATGGAGATATTACAATTATTAAACTTTCTGTTACAAAATTCGATGGCTTTGTAAACAGCAAACATTTCGGCATGGAACACTGAGCACTCCGGATGTAAGAGGAAGGTGTCAAGGTGAATTTCATTGTTACAGACATAAACCACAAATGCAAAAGCGGTACCCTGATTGGTCTTAGACCCGTCGCTATAGACTTCAATTGTAGTTGGTCAGTCCCGGGATCCAAGGCCGCTTCTGAGAGCAGTGTGGGGCAAGTTCACGAAAGCACTGTTTGTCTCATGTTATATTTTACAGTTGGGACCCTTCTTTTGTCTTTAAAAACTCGTATTTTAAAAACGTAGATCAATCCATCACGATATTATCGATGGTACGGGCGCCGCCATCTTTCTTTCTTTCACCGCCATTCCTACATGCTTACAAACGTCAGCGCACTCCCATAGTAGCAAAGACACAGAGCGACCGCTATTAACAAACGCCCCCCCCTTTATCTAGTTTCAATGATTAGTTTCTACAGTAGATATTTAAAGTATGTTTTTGTATGGGTAGGTATCAATGCGGATTTTTGGCAGGGTATCTATGCTACAACCATTTTTCCACTGCTTTTACTGTAATTTCATTTGAAACAGTCTCATCTCTATAGAGAACTTTTAATTTGCCTAATTTAAAGACTGCAATTCCCAAAATTTTCTTCTGAATTTTTAGGAGTGTTTTGATTATCCATCACTAAAAATTTACAAGGATGCCAATAGCTAATGTCAACCAGTGGCCGAATACTGGTACTTGATAGAGTTTCTGCCTCGCCAAAAGGATAGCCACGTAAACTTATCCGAGTGTTCTTCNTACTCGTATACTTTCCGCCATGACAGAAGCTATCTGTATCACGTGACAAGGACTGATCTGATTTTACAGATCGATCTATACAAAACGAAAAGTATATGCACCCATGGAGTAGAGTGGTGTTACATGCCGAGCAATAGAACCGACAATGTGTATGATAATGACAATATAACAGCATAAATTGCCTGAGACAAGATACCTTAAAATAAGAATCTATTATATTTACTTCTAAATAGCGGACACTCTAAATAATGGACGACGTCGTCCATAACAACCTTACGAAAACGTAAAGTCTCGCCTTTGATATTCCCAAAGAATTAATTACGTGCGAAATATTTTAAAACTAAAAAAGAATCGGTTCAAATACTCTTTCGGCGAACGAATTTTTACCGTAGGCGTGGAATAAAGACACTAAAAGTAGTAATGGGAGAAAGGAGGGTTGTAAAAAGCCGAAGGTTAATTTAAGTTGTCAATCATCATTTATTGTCATACATATTAATGTTATTAAACTTCTGTTTTATTGTTGGAATTAAGTGTACGGTATCGAGAAACCATAAACTTTTTCAGAGTAATTCATTCTTTCGACAGGAACTGTAGTAGCGAAAGAGAAACTTAAAACGATTGCGATAACGACATTTATATGATAAAAGTTCAAAGGTCGTGTTAGGAAGGGATTTGCCGACCACTTTAAAGTGTGGAAAGATATTCGGTATTCTGCCATTTATGACGTCATTTATGATCTTAATAACTTTGTGGTGGCTTGGAAGTTTTTATAAATCATTCAGTGAAAAAAAAGGAAACATGTTAGAAAAATTATACCTACTCGATAACTAAAAACAGACAAATCCCTATTATCGATTTTTATTAGTTTCTTAGATTGTAAATGATATAAATGCAAGAATATTGAACACATTTCCCACTCCTCGAAACCACTAGTAAATCGCCTTCCTAACTCGGCATTCGAACTCTGCCTAAGTCCACCTACGTCCACTCTTATGTTTATAACAAGTTTCATTTTTATTCGTCGTTACTTCTGCCCATGCCATTTTTTTTTTTTTTGACAAATTAATTATTAATCAATATACGAGTATTTTCGTTTTGTCGTAATTTTTTGTAGCCATTTAAATTGTCCCGTCCAATCCGCTTCCAATTTACAATTCAATTAAAACGAGATTCTTACAGACGAAAAGATAAATAATATACTGTATACATATATCCCATACTTTAATTATAACCTATTTGCTACGTATACTGTCTCTGATAAAACAATATATGCTGACATTGGGAATATCAATATTAAAAAACTGTCTTTTTTTTATAAGTAGATAAACACAACATGCATTTAAATACTTTAATATTTTCTCCACAGCCGTCGTCGTCCTTTATTGTTTGTTGCCTTAATACGCCCGTTTAAGCTTTGTCTATGACTAAAATTTAAACTACACTGGCTACGTTCCATTTTATTTAATGTATAACGAGTTGCTCGACTTTGACGGTAGGATAAACATGATAAACATGCTAGTTTTACTCTTGGGATCGGGCGAAAAAGCCGAATTGCAAATGCGCCGCGATGAGAAATTGACATTAATGCTGGATAAGGGTATAGACGTTTGTAGCGGCGCTCGTAGACTATAGAAAAGGGAGGCATAAGCTATAAAAAAGAGCATCGCAAGAAGCTTCAAACTACGATTTTACGTTTAATCGGCGCGCCCACAAGGTGACACTAGTTGCTATTGGGGCTAACTTGGCCTGGAAACGAGGAACGTTCCTTATTTCCGAGCCGAGTGTTGGTCAACCTATGACAAAGTTGCATGAAACAATGAACAAATATAGTTTGTTAGTTTCTTTTATATTTGTAGAATAGGCTAGAAGACATGGGTTTTCTGTCATTTTTACTTTCTCGGGTTTTATATATACCAGAGGGAAAGTATGGCGAGCGGTCAAAATATGATCTCCCAAGATGTTTACATTTTTGGACTCGGTACACCTTGAAACGTCGAGAAATGCATAAAATTCGGGGTAATTTCTGTATGTATGGATGTTAGTGTGTGGAGGGCACGATTTTTTTCACTCTGTTTGAAGCTTAATAATTCCCGTGTTTTTCGTCGAAAATTTCTGAAACTTTGCAAATAAGTTTGTTTATTAGGGGGATAGATGCTATTAAATTTTAGTGGTTAAGGGTCAAGAAATGAAGAGATAATAATAGTCGCATATATCTCCAGTAGGGTCGGACTTAATGACGATTTTACTGGT
>NW_019388411.1:0-1740 GCF_000671375.1 Centruroides sculpturatus
TAAATAATAGTACATACTAATTAATAATTATATATTTTGGACCTAAGGTTTTTAGGGTTTATAAAAAATTTTTTTTGAATCTTTCTAAAAAATCATGCCTAAATATTACGTAAAATGGGGATAGGGATCAAAAAAAATATTACGGTTTCTTACACAGGGGTGGGTGGGGTCTAGAATGGCTGAAATTGCCCTTATGTAATTTATGGATGACCCCCTAATGTCTGAATGTTGTCAAACTACTCATAGATTGATGCATTGTTGATACTATTCATAATGGCAATAGTTGATATAGTGCATCAATCCATCTGACTGTAATATCAAATTTTCCTTGGTCACCAAGGAATAAAATACAGTAAAGCATCGATTATCCAACTCAATTGGGGACTCAGTTTGGTCGGATAACTGAAAAAATCAGATAACTGAAAAGAAGGAAAAAAATACATTATTAGTTTATTAGTATATCAGTATATCGCTATTAACCAACTTCACGTTGAATTTTCATCGATGCTTAGCCTAACAAATTTTTTTAAAATAATAATCGTCACTATTGTATCGTTAAAAATTATTTTTAAATTATTTTATTGCTCACGAAACAAACAACCACTCATAATTAGAAAATTAAGTCTCGTTTAAATACTGGCTACCCTTCAATGGTCCGGCTCGACCATTTGCCAGCTAAAACACGCAAACATTTAACAAAAATAATATTAAAATAGCCAAGACATAGCCAAATATTGTAGTACCACATCACTAGCGGACATTTGAAATTTGCCGACTATAACGGTCGGTTAACCGAAGTGACGGTTAATCGGGGTCGGATAATCGATGCTCTACTGTATTTTGTGTATATGTATTCTAGATTAAATAGTATTAATAACTCTCTCCCCTTCTTAATCTTTCTTTTTAACTTCCTTTGTTTATTGTTCTGACTTCTGGGAACGGGGGCTCTCCCCTTCCCACTCACTAGGGGGTCGGGTGGGAGGACAATGCACTTCGAGGAAATTAGCAAGTAAAAATCGGAGTCTCTAACGATCATTCTGTGGCTGGACTCGAAAAGGTACGGACGTAGATCAGTAAGCTCATGAGACGGAATTCGACGAGAGCAGAACTGAGAGCCATGAAGTGAGATCTGGACGATAGAATCAAAGAGACCGTCAAGATAATTAAAGAAAAAGATATTCAACACATGAAAGAAGAACCCAGAGCATTTCAGAAAAAGGGCACGAGCCGACATCGAAGTTCATCAAGTATTGGGTACCCCACTATCCTATTCATTCTTCTCATTTTCCTATCTCTAGATTTTCTATCTTTAGGATTAATTAGTTAAGGATCGCGCGTTTGATTACGAGGGCTGTTCGAAAAGTTCGCGGCCTTGCCTATATGCAACGCTGCGATCAATTTAATTTTTGGCGGGAATAATTCAGCCATCCTTGCTAAAGATACGATACCAATTTCCGCTTGATTTGTCGTAAAGTTTTGCCACGACAGCTTAGCAGATAGTCAATGTGCACGTGCTTTGTCAAAAATGGAGAAGACTGAGACTCGTGCGGTCATAAAATACTTGACGAAAAAAGGGTTGACCGCATCTCAAATCAAAGCTGACATGGATGAAGTTTTGGGAGAGTCTGCTCCTTCGTACACCACTGTGAAAAAATGGACAGCCCTTTTTAAATCTGGCAGAGAGAGTGTGAAACATGACCCTCGCAGCGGACGGCCGTCAACTGCTGTCACTGAAAAAAA
>NW_019388411.1:2777-7970 GCF_000671375.1 Centruroides sculpturatus
AAGAGGCCACACTTGAAGAAGAAGGTTCTGTTTCACCACGATAATGCCAGAATCACTGAACAAAAAATAAACGAACTTAGCTTCCAATTAGTTCCACATTCACCGTACTCACCTGATTTGGCCCCCAGTGACTTCCACCTTTTTCCAAATTTAAAATAATCCTTGGTTGGAAAGAGATTCCACTCAAATGACAAAGTCATCTCTGAAGTAAACGAGTATTTTGCACAACTTGACAAATCGACCTATTGTAATGGCATAAAAAAGCTAGAACATCGCTGGAATAAGTGCATTGCTAACAAAGGAGACTACATTGAAAAATAAAAATAGTTTTAACATTATTTTGTTTGTTGTTCTATTTGAGGCCGCGAACTTTCCGAACAGCTCTCGTATTATTGTCGGGTAAGTAGTTACCACGGAAGCGAGCTACTTGGTTTGTTGTTGCCATTAGGCAGTGAAAGAAATTGGTGTTGTGAGAGAACGAGGGAATCCAAAGAACTTTTCTGTATAAGGGCTATGGTTGCTGATGTTTATATGTAATATGTCTGAACACAAGGTTAGAAAAATGTTTGATCACGAGCAACACTAAGATGCTAGCGGAACGAGTGCTAAACACAGATTGATGAAGCATGCGTACAATCCTGGACTTCCCATCTCCTCGTCACTCATTATGCAAAACGTCGCTCGTTAACTACAGCGAGCTAACACGGCTAGCTGATCGGCGCGAGCGTGCGATTGTAGTGTTACTTCCGGTGTTGGGAATGATGACGAATACAGAAAATACTGACGAATATGGAAAAATAAAAAAGTAATGAAAATGTGACGAATATCGAATATTACGAATACAGTACAGTATATCAGGTTCCATTGTAATTGTATTTCCTAACAGCAAGCGTCACTTAACGAGAGAGGTCTTGCACGGTTATAATGAAACCGATAGCTTCATAGCCGCTTATATCTTTTGTACGTTTCGATACATAAATACTATTATAATTGTTACATATTGCTTGTAAGTATTAAACTATAATGTACATGTCGATGTATAATGTCTGAGTACACGTTACGTCATTTGCTTAACGATCGTTAAACGGTGCACACGCACGTAGATATCGAATAGAATAAGTACTCTATTATCTAGCAAAATATATGTTTATACAATTGCAGAATATTTTTATAAATATTAATACTTTCAGAAAAATAATCCATACATAAATAGGATTGATTGTCCAAATTTGAAGTTTTGATTAATGAAATTGAGTAAGGTTGATTATTTTAAGATAATCAAAATGGGTAGTTAATATAATTGCTTTAATGTCCTTAAATCGTTTGTTGTTTGTTTAAATTATGGCAACGCAATACTTGGGCGATCTGCATAGGATGATGCCTTCCTGGAGGTCTTTTTAATTAAGGGAAACTGGCCCCTATTTAGGCGTTACAGACGTGGAGAAAATCCGGAAAACTCCACGTGGAGAAAACTCGAAAAACTCCACGTGGCCAGCTCGTCCGAGCGAGGCGTGAACCCACGACAGAACTCCCAGTGATCAGGGAACGAAGATCGCTTGGCCACTAGTGGACCGACCCTTAACTTGTACTTTATTCTAAAAATTGTCAACTTAGACTTATCGGGTTTTTAGAATGATTACACTGGTGTACCGGTAATACTACAGGTGAAAAAATAAAGGTTTTTTGTTTTTTTGATTAATTAAGAACTCATCCTTTTGCAAATAGCCGGTACACCAGTGTAATAGTTCTAAAAACCTGATAAGTCCAAGTTGACAATTTTTAGAATAAAATGGGTAGTGTTTAGGGTCTGGGAATGGATTAATACGCTTTCCATTATTTCTAATAGAAGCAACTCATTACTGGATTTTTTTCTATTATTTCTAATAGAAAAAAATCCAGTAATGAGTTGCTTCACTTTCTGGCAACGTTTAGTGGCGCCATCTGTTATGAAATTTTATTTTTATAAACTTGTTATATTTTTAACTATTATAGAAATAACAAAAAAACTTAATTTTCAGGATAGATATGGGTTTTATAAAAATTTTAAGTGCTCATAACGAGTAAAATTGTCATTAAGTCTGACTCTACTGAAGATATACACAACCCCCATTATTTCTGCATCCTCTCAACCTTTAATCACCAAAATTTAATAACATGAATCCCTACAAAATGAATGATAAACAAACCTCCCTACAAAATTTCAGAAATTTTCGACAGAATCACAGGAGTTATTAATTAAGCTTCACACAGAGTGAACAAAATTATGTCCCCCACTCACTAACATCCGTACATACAGGGAAAAAACCTCTGAATCTTTTTGCATTTCTAGAAACTTCAAGGTCTTCTGAGTTCTAAAATGTAAAAACTTGGGGGAGAGTCATTTTTTGACCGATTGCCATAATTTCCCCTCTGTATGTGTAACAATCTGAAAGTAAAAATTGTTTCTCACTTCAAACTTTCTTCTGGAATGAATTATTAATAAATTCGAAGTACGAAACACTACTGTATATGAAAATATATTTTCAATTCATCAATATTTCCTAACTTTTAAATAATTTAATTCTTCATAACTAAATATATGATATTTTTAATCTATTGTTCACAGTGTACACTTTGTACTTGTAATCGTTTCTAATCAACAATAGCTTCCACGCCCCTTTTGTGTAATTTGATAAAAATTTTGCAGCTGCACTACAATCTGTTATAGATAGATTTTTAAAAAATCTTGTTCTGTGGCTATTGAGAGTGCGTTTTGAGTGGACACCAGGAAAAACCTCTTGATGGTTTAACCAAGCCCTCAATGGGGCAATTGGAATTTTTCAATTTAAAACTCTTTCTGTCCTGTAGGTTTAAGAGCGTCTTTTTTAGCAAGCCCATTATGAGTTTGGCCAGGCCCATAATGGAGCGGCCGTACGGCGAGGAACGACATCCGGCATAGCCAGACGGATCACCCCCGAAAAATTCCTGAGTTTTTCCGTCTCGTCCGGAACAATCTCGACTCTCCCAGAGGAGTAGGCTGCCACCCAAACCGCCTGGTAATCTGGACACAAGCGACCAAGTGGAAGTATGGGGGTGGGGCAATCGGGTGATGAAAGACAGAATCCGACATAACTGGTCAGACCACAGAAGAAAAACATCCTGAGGATTGAACCAGAATCCATAAAAAGACGCACACTCGCCCTAACTGTCTCGGCTGCACAAAAATTATTATATTATAAATTGACTCCTGCGTTAATTTATAATTTTTTTCTGCAATATAAAAATATAAATGTAATGAATTCTCGCATCCATTGTATTTATATTTTTACAGTTTTCAAAATCCCTACAAAATGAATTATTATTGTACAATATAATTATTATTATGAACTATCATTGAGGTTATATTTAGAAACATCGAGATTTTGGTCTATCCGATGAGATCCGAATCTACGAATTGAATTGATGGAATTAATTAAGCAACGCAATACATAAGCGATCTGTCAAGAAAGAGGAAACTGGTCCCAATTCAGGTATTAGACAAGTGAAAGAAACCCGCGAAACTGCACGTGGCCAGCCCGTTGGTCAGGCGCGAATCCAGGATCAACTACCACTGTTCAGTGGTTTTATCCACACGGCTGCTAGTGGGCCTAATTTGATTCTATGGTTACAAAAATTTATAGTTTTATACATTTTATATTTGTCTTTAATATTCGAAAAAGCCACAAGCAGAAAAATTATAGTAGATCAGTTTAACGAATTTTATGAAAATTCTAATAATATATTTAATAAATTAAAGCAGAAATCTGTAAATTTATATATCAAATAATATTTTATTTCGTAATAGTTTATAGAGATTATACGTTTGATAATAAGTAAAGTATCTGTAAATGGTTATCAGCTAAACTTTACATTTGATAAGTTATATCTACTTATACTTGTCTCTTCACTTGTATATCTACTACTTAAAGATTCAATTGCTTTTCTATTGTAAATCAATCCCACAGCCAGAAATAAATCACTAAGAGCTACAGGGACAAGCTGAAAAAATTCTGACTGGTATTTTCTCTTATCCAGTCAGCCTATTAGCTACAGTCCAAGTATAAAAAATGTAAAAGTAGCTTAAGTTACTTGATGGAAACAAAAGGATACATTTATAAACTCCATATGGGCATTACCGACTAAGCTAAGGGGTTTAGTCACCTCATAGCTATGGCTCTGTTGTAAATATAACTCTATATAACACCAAACGAAATAAAATTTCACTTATTGGGGTACCTATCTCGATAGAGATCCACTTAGCCTGCTACAGTAGAGCGTCGTTTATCCGAATCAATTGGGGACTGGGGTTGTTCGGATAACTTATTTTTCGCATAACCGATTATGTACGAAAAAATATATTAACCCATCCCATGTTAAAATTTTTCTCTGTTGCGTGTCGCTTCGCGTTGAATTTTCGTCGATGTTAAGCCTAACGTAAGCTTTTTAAAATAATAATTGTGGCTTTTGTATCGTTAAAAATTATTTCTTTATTTTTTACAAACAAAATAAATATATAGAAAAATATAAAAACCAAAAAAATTATACTTTAGAAGTTAATTTAGTATCAAAAACGTTCGATTCAGCAAGACACACAGTCCTCAGAAAAACACCACACAAAAGTGTCAGTGCTGCCAGATGAAACACACGCCAACAAAAAAAATATTGGAGTAGCCCAAGATATAGCCAAAGATTGCAGCGTCACAGCACTAGCGAAAATTTTAATTTTCCGACTGGAATTCTTTCGGATAACCGACTTTCGGATAAACGACGCTCTACTGTATTAGTACTGTCTCTTTTTCTACTGTATTAGTACGTCTATTCTAATAAATACGTTTTTGTATATGTGTAATGTACAAAATAATTGTGGCTTGCCTACCTACGAGTTACTCACAATTTGGTCCCCTAATCGAAAAGTTTGGGCAACACTGCTCTATTCAAACGCTCGACTTTTCTTTACATATTAATAGTTTTATTTGCCAACAATATTTATGTTCTGTACAGTCGACCCCGCTATAACACGGTAGATATGTTCCATTCTTTATGGAATTGATGTTCTAAGAGTCCTTAAATACATGAGCCAATCACAGCCCGGCAGATATGCAGTTTACGGACTACGGCTGTTTGAAAGGTCTTCTTCCATAAAATTAATCGATTCTAGACTAATTCGACTCAACA
>NW_019388412.1:0-6973 GCF_000671375.1 Centruroides sculpturatus
GACGTATATATGAGTGTGTAGCGAGCGTAGTGGAGTAGAATGTGGATTTTCTCATCGGAAACGATAGCTGTGCAATTTTAATCATATCTAATCTTGTAATAGAAGAAGTAGGAAAGTAATTGGAATTACAACAAATTTATTTCCTTGCTGAGAAATTTACAAATTCCTTCTCGAGAATTTAACAACGAATTTATTTTCTTGACGAGAAATCTGTCACTTACTTGTAAAAATTTGAATACGTTACTAAATTTAAACGCATTTATTTGAAAATTTTCTAATGTTTATAATTATTTTGTTAATGTTTTAAATTTTTGTATATAAATATATATTTATATATATACAGTTTTTAAATTTAATTATTTATGATTTGTTTTTTTATAAAGGATTTTTTTTAATCTCACCTACACGCACATTCGCATTACGTAGAATGTCAAATAATGAAAAATATGCAAAATCCATCAGGTTGTAACGATCGACGGAGTATAATCTGTCAATGTAAAAAAGAGGGACGTATACAGACGTGGTAGGAAGAACTAAAACATCCATTACAGCGTGGACGATCTGGAAAAACGAACCAGCAGACCGTTACCATTTCTAATGTAAACAGAATATCTAATACGAAACAATCTTAGAAGGACTAACGTAACGTTATCAGATTTTTGTCCATCTTAAGCTGAATTTTATCTTATTACTTTAAAAAATACTAAATATATGACAATTTTATTTAGAACACTACGTTTTTAGAGTTATAAACAATACTGTAGTGTATAACACACTACTAGTAGTGTGTTAGTACTTTACATAAATAAAAATTTATCGTAGAATATAAAAAGAATAATGTGTTAAGTATTATAATAGTACAGTTAATGGTGTGTGTTTTATATATAAACGGTATTATTAAGTAAAGATTACGTTATAGAAAAATATATAATAGCTTGTCATATACAAGTAATATTGTATTATATACAAATTGTTATAATTATTAATTCTGTGTACTCTGTAATTAACGGTATTTTGTGTATAGTGTGATAGAACATTAGTGTAACTATAAAGATTATTAATGCTTTATACACAATCATAAATAATACTGTGACTTATATAGAAATATAGTATATGCGTTACACTTATAAAATTACATCATATTTTAAAAAATAGTAAAATGAGAAATAAAAACGCCAATATATAATATAAATAATAATACATTATACACAATTTATGCCAAACACAAGTAACGTTGCATTAGATGCAATTGAAATTGTATCATATACAGTTAATGTGCTATATACTCCTGACGTGCTTCATATTCTATGTGATAATGTATCATATATAATGGTGCGTCATACATAAATAATACTGCATCATACACAACTAACAATATATAATACGCATGTAATACTGAATAATACTGTTTTATAAACAATAATTCGCGACTAATATTTTAAAAATAGTTCAAACTTAATACTATAATTCACGAATTTCATACATAATTAACACTAAACTAGTAATAATTGTCGCATACGTACAAAGTTTAAACAATATTCGTATAAAAATCTCTCTCAAGCATACAAATCCCGATAATAAAGCAATAATTTTACATAAAATTTGATAAATAATTACTTTAAGCAAATTAAAATTTCAAAATTATTTTTAAATACGTTAAAAATAGCAAATAAATCGTATATTAAGTTATGTGTACTTCATAAACAATTAACACTACACCGAAATATATTACACGTAATTAATATGCATAAACACATGTAAAATTGAGTTACAAATAATTAATATCGTGCCAAACACAGAAATAGTACACAAGTAAGTGTGTATAATACACCTGAAGTGATGTATACAGCAGTGGTTTGTCATACAACAACGATTTTATTTTCTTTCTATAAATCAACATTAAATATTTATTCGTAGAAAATCTATATATAAGTTATAGGAGTGCAATTTTTCTTTGTCTTCCATTCTCGTTTGGAGACGTGTTAAATCCAGATGACAACAAATGGTGGAAAGTGAGAGACATATACAACATCTGGAAGTTGAATACAGAAAAGAAAATACTGATCAAAATATAGTTCTACTTATAAAATCCATCTTCCAAAGTGATTTGTTGAATCTATATTAGACTATTTAGTTTAATTTAGAATAGTGGAATATTTTTCCCCTCCCTCCCTCCCTCCCTCATTTTCTCAATCCTCATTAAGAAAAGTGGTTAAGGATATTAAGGAAAGAATTTAAAGATGGTGCAATAAAGAATAAAATACCTTTTTTATATATATGTGTGTATGTGTGTGTATTTTTTAAGAATAATTTCTTAAATTTTACTTCATTTCTGAACGATATGAATGATCGATGTATTTTTCTTAAACTTTATCTCGTTTCTAAATGATATCAATTAATAATACGTCATACACAACTATTGTTGCGTCACACGTAACTAATGGTGCACAACCGGCGCGTTACAAACAATGCTTTATACATAATTAATAATGCGTTATAAACAGTCGACAATGCATTATTGACAAGTAGCAGTGTTCTGAAACAATGCTACACTGTTTACAACTAAGTGCTATATACGTAATTAATACACTATTGTATAACTTACTAATGAACACTACAAAGTGTAATAATGGTGCTCCATAATAATTACTATCAACAGTGTAACAATACTTATTAGTGTACTATTATTAGTGATGACATACTAATAGTTACTACACGTAGTGCACTATTCAGAATTAACACTACTTCACAAACAACAGTGCACCATATATAATTACTAGTGTGTCACAGATAATAGTGCGCTGTTTATAATTAACAGTAGTGACAGCAAGCCACAAATAATGATAAACTACTAACAGTGTTTACACTAATACAACAATAAACAATGCGTCACAAACAATTAATAATGCACTTTAATTGTTTACGGCGTATAGTTCACTTTTAAAGAACACTATAACTAATAGTGTGCTACAAATGCTTAATAACATATCACACACCAATAACAGTGCTATACAGGCTATTAATAGCACACTATATACAACAAACAATGCGTCACATACACGATTCGGTATATAATAGAGAATTTAGTACTGTTTTAGACGACTGTTTTCTTTCTGACATTAACAATTGAAACACTTAATAATTATGACTTTTTCTACTTAACGACATGTATAATAAAACAGTACAACTGTTATAGATAAAAAGTACACCACTTTATGATAAATATTAATCGAAAATAATTATTTCATAATGATAAATTGATTAGTTCAACGAATATTTTTGATACTTTTCCAAGAATTTATGTGATATTTCACACATTTTATCATGATTTATATTATTTAAATTTTGATATTGATGGATAGGTATTGCTATTATCAAGTATATCTAGTCTTACTTTTATCACACAGCTGTGTAATTGTATACAGACCTACCTTTTCGTGAACGTAATCAAATAAGTCTTTATGTCACGGATTTATACAGTTAATTCGTCACGATTATTGAATTTATGTAAATTTATTGTTTTTATATCTGTTTTAATTTATGAAAAATCTATACTTATATACTTATTTAATTCTAGAAAATAATTATAAAATCATTAACACGTAAATACTTATCGATAAACTATACGTGGCAGATTTATGTATCTGTTTTATCACGATAGCCAGTGCATAGCAACGTATTGGTTTTATATATTTGATTTAAGTACACATATAAATGTAAAAATATAAGCCTATGAGTGTTTAATGGATATGTTTTGTTTGTTTCTATACAGGAGAAGTGCAGGCACACTGATACGCATAGATTTCATCATTAGTGATGTTTAACATTACATACAGATTGAAGACTTCTATTTCATCACAACAAGACACAAAAAAAATCTATGTTTCTATTTAATTATAGTTTATAGAACCATAAACAGCAAACAAACTTGACTTTCTGTTTCATCACAAGTTTATAGAAACGTATACAAAAATAGCTGTATTTATGTTCTATCAAAATCTTGCTGCCATACACAAACTTGTAAACATGAATGAAACATTAAAAAAATACGTAGAAAAGACTAAAATGTCCTCATTTTTCGTCATAGCCAATAACCAAAAACAACAGTTTTCCATTAATGGTTGTTTTTGATGATTGACACGTCGAAAAAATAAGAACATCTTAGTCTTTTCTGTGTACTTTTTAATGCGTAAAAATCGTCAGCCATTTTTAAAAGGTGAATTAAACAGTTTAAAAACATACATTATTTAAATATGAAACAGTTATAAAGCAACATATGAAATGAAAATTGTGTTTAAATTTTGCTTTATGGCTGTATAAAACAGGTACACACAAAAAAAAACAGCTGTACAACCACAGCTAAACACAAAAAACAAACAGGATAACACACAAAAAACACTGATGTATAACACAGCTAAAATTTGTTTAAATAAAAATAACTTCAGACAAGTTACTGTATGTATAAAAAGGTTTAAACGTCAAAAAAACATTTACTTTAAATCAAAAATATTCGGATAATTTCTTAGAATAAATATTACATTGAGCAATTTAGCACGGTTGGCCACATCGATAGGGATTTAAACAGTAACATTATCTCAAGTAATATCATTCTTCTTGGTTATACGCGCATCAATGCATATATATACCATAATCAATATCGTAGTTGCGCTCAATATTATTAACCGATATAGATACTACAGACAATATAACATTAAATAAATCAATATACATTCAAAAAATACGGGATAATTCTATTTTTTTTTTTTAAATCAAAGATAGTAATTTCGAACACAGAAACATCAACGTTTATATATAACGTTTTCACTATAAAGAAATTCGAAAAATCTCTTTTTAATATCTTAAACGTTATTATTAGTTATTTTTAATCGATTTTATATCATTAGTAAGCAAATTTAAAGCGTAGGATCATTGAAAAAATGCATAATTTATAGGATTTTTTTTTGAATTTCTAAGTTTTCATCATAGAGATTCAAATATTTCTGTATAATTTCAGTTTGCACATTAATTTTCAGTATAAAATTTGTAAGCAAATTTTACACTTATAGTAAGAAATTCAAACTTAAAAAACATTTACACTTTGTAATTATTTTTTGTTGTAATATTTTCATTACATGAAGGCTGAAAAATATTTCATTTAACATCTCAACCTTTTATCATTATTCAAGAATGCCTAGAGGAAGGCATTATGTAAGGCCCCTAATTTCTGGTCCCCATTGGGAATTAGGGGCACTACACAATGTGTTTTTCGTTTTTACTTACTTTACTATAATAATCTAATTTGCTATATGATTCTAATATGTGATTTTTTTCCATTAGTATGTGGCCTGCTCCACTATTATTGTATATAAATATTTTATATGTGGTATGAAATTTGAGGCAAAACATTTCTCAATTCATAGAAAAATGTCTCATTTTTTCGAAAAAATTTCAGCGTAATTTCTTCAGCCAAATTATCCACTTAAGTGCAAATTTCAAGCACGGAAACATTCAAATTTATATAATTTTTTTATAAAATTACGTGACGTTTACATTACAAGACAACTGTAAAAAATTTAACTAGATTTAAAGCTTTTTAAATAGAATTTTACATTTGTAGCAACGTTGAGTTCAAGCACACAAAAGCACTCAAAAAATTACAATTTATAAACTCTGCATTTTTTTTTAAAAGGAAAATATCTAATGTAATGTTTTCACCACATAGAATTACAATAAAAAATTCAAAAAAATACAGAAACAAAAAAAAATTCCCCCTTCTTCTAACCTCAACCCATCATTATTACTCGGTCGGAACATCAAACATTCTATTAATGATTTAGAAATTCTTTAACTTGAGGCTATTCTTTATTCGTTTCTTTAATGAGTGACGCTTTTGTTAGAATCTTATCAACTAACTTTCAAAAAACATCAACAAATATATAAGACTTTATATTATTAAAAAGATATTTTTACAAGGACAAGTGTCTTGCTGTTGTTAGAATTACTATTATTATTTTTTCTTTTTTTGTAATTTTTTATTGTTCTTATATACATTAAATGGATTTATGATTAGTCAAGAAAGATCACGTGGTGAGTTTTTTGGATTTCAATTCGATTTTATTCCTTTTAAACTTATACTTTAAGTGGGAAATATTCAAAGAATCAACATCTGTTATATATATATATATAATATTTTTGCATTTGATGAAAAATGCAACATTTTTTATATATATTTAATCTAAAAAAACAAGAAAAAATCCAAAAAAACACTTAAAAATTGTTATTTTCCCTCCTCTCTCTCTCCATCTCTTCCTTCCTCTCTCTTCTTCCTCCTCCCTTCCCGATTGTTTTTACTTTTTTAGATTTTAANCTAAAAATATAATTTTTTTTTGGCTATTTTTAAACTTCAATAGTGCTTAAACTACTTATCTTTTAAAGTAAATGTGCGCTAAAGTTACGGTGTTTTAGATTCGAAAAAATTCATTTTTCTTTTAATATATTTAAAAAAAATACTCCCGAATATGATGAAAATGTTACAAATTTGAAAATTTCATAAAACTTCATTGTCGTAACATGTTTTAATTTTTAGATTTTTCCTTATCGGACTTTAAGAATGGGATGTCAAGAAATGATTGATTGTCTGTTCACTAACGTAACGTTTTTGGATAAAGTTTCTGTTCCTGACAATCAAAAAAACCACCTACAAAAAAAAATATATATGCCTTAGGATCGAATACACTTAGGCATATGTCTTATAGGTATTCACGATTCATAAATGACCCATATACTTTTTTATTTTCTTTACTTTATCATAACGTTAATGTTCTAATGACTTGAAAGTCTAAAGAGCAAAATTCAAGTTTAAATCGGTAGAAAATTACCACGAAAAAACATTAAATAATAAGAAATATTATACAAATAATATAAATATATTAAAACTGTTTTAATTTATGAAAAATCTATACATATATACTTA
>NW_019388413.1:0-6964 GCF_000671375.1 Centruroides sculpturatus
CTCCTCACCAATCCATCACCAATTGAAACTCCGAAGCAATGCTGGGAGTACGTAAATATCTATGCATAAATTTAAAGTTCTAAATTATAATTGTCTAGTCTTTTTAATAAATTACACACGAAAATGTATTTTTCTGATCAATTGAAAAGGTGACAATTGCCGATAACTAAATAAATAACCGAAACAAAATAATAAAATGCGAACATATTGTAATATAATCATAATAGAATAAACGAAAAATAAATTACACAAACTACATTTGTGCTCAATTGCATGTAGTGATCATGTCAGTCAATTCTTCTATAAATGCTTTAATAAACAATACATCTTGTCTCCAAAACATTGTTATTTTATGTTGAAAATATATACAACTCCTTGAAATTTAAGTCTAAAATATATATCTTTTAATGCGAATGTAGAAAGTTACTATTCTCCATATTTTATATATAAACTCGTATCGTTAGTCAGTTGAGCTTTGTCGTTGTTTCTCGTAATATCAATACTACAATTAAATGGAAAGGCATTCATCGAATTTAATATTAAATATAGGTATTTACCTGAAAGAATATAATGTAAAATTTACACTCAATTACGTATACATTATATAAGTATGTAGATTTTAATAAAATAATATTTCAAAAAGCTAACTTCGTATGTCTATAATTTCATAGATTCTACTAGAATTCCATATAATACAAAATACATATGTACTGTAACATAAATAACTACGTTATAGATGCATTTTTGAAATAAAATTTAAATTATATTTAGGATGATAAACGTAATGTTTACAGTAGGAAATTCCACTATTAACTTAGAACGGACACACTTCTACTCCCAGTACAGATATAGTTTATTTAAGAAATAATTCGCTATATTCTCCATCGCGATTGTTTATGAAAACCGAATAACATTTATATCGTTAATCACTAGATGTTAATTCTCGGATAATAGATAATTTTGTGAACATAATAAATTGCATTTTAATGAAATTCCTCTTTTCGTAAACTAATTGTAATTCGTTGCTAAGAGAGAAACGTTGTGTAACGCATCGTTTAGGAAAACAGAAAGGGGTTACACAATAGTAGGGTTAAAGTACCAGGCCTGGACTTTCCAAATAAATAGACAATAATTTCCACAACCACATATAATAATTCAAATTAAATATAAGTTTTATTATATTGACAAGAAAAACAATAATGGGTTAATTGTCCCAACAGTAAGTTAAATAATAGAATAATGGAAAAGTAGCAAGAAAAACCCAATAATCAAAGACAATTATACTTATAATATTTAAATCAACGAAACTTATCTCCACCTCAACAAGAATTCTACAGCAAAAAAGATAGGGTTCCCTCTAATGGATCACAGACGTCTATACCACAGTTGTCACCTGAAGCTACCTCTCTCTGTAGTGGAACTACCAATGTCAGCTTCTTGTAAATGTCTTATACACGAGTAAATGTCTTGTAAAGCTGACATTGTAGTGGAACTACAATGTCAGCTTCTTTTGTAGTAGCATTCTTTTGTAGTGTAGTGTCATTCTTTTGTAGTGGCATTTTGTAGTGGCATACAATGTCAGCTTCTTTTGTAATGATATTGTAGTGGCACTCTCCGTAGTGGAACTGCCGCCTTTTATTCACGTTGAGTGCATCTCCGGACTGTCTTAATTTATATAAATCTGTGCTACAGGATCAGGCACTGATGCAAATTAAGCTTGCTTTTTCTTTCTTTTTCACATGTGCTTAGGAGTTTGTCCTTAACTAAAATGAACTCCGAAAGGAAAATAATTAAATAAAAATAACGCCCCAAAACATAAAATAACGACCGGACATTGACTCCTTTACAGTTGTATCTCACCAACTTTATTTAAAATGTACGTAGAAAAAGTATTAGAAATATGCAAAATGAAATGTTATCAGATGATCAGATGAAAACGGCAGAGGATAAAAATAATCTAAAGTACTGTACATGACAAGAAAAATAAATCAAAAATATTTTAGTAAAGGTTTATATATGAACACGAGTAAAACAATATGTTTGTGCATAGGTGAAGCTAAAATAGACACGGAAACGGAAAAAAATTAAGGGATGTTAACATCACAATTATCTTAGAATACAAATTCGTCAAGATGAAAGAGATATATTAGAAATTAATAGAAGATTAGCAAAAGGTAAGAAAGCAGTCAAAAGATTAAATGAAATATGGTGGTGTAAAAAAATAACTATAACAAAATAAAAATATATCTATATACATAATCGAGACGAGTTGATAATAATAATAATAATAATAATAATAATAATAAGCGCAGAGCCCAAACGGTTAGGAGTTGAAAGTTGAAATTTGGTACACAATTAGGGTACGTCACGAAAACGCACACTAAGTAGGGATTTTTCGAAATTCCCCCGGGGGTGGAGAAAGATAGGATTAAGGCTTAACACTTCCATCAACAATGGAAGTGTTAAGTAACAATGGAAGTGCTAAGTAACAATAGAAGTGTTACGTAACAATGGAATTGCTGAGAGAAAGCGACGTGCAAGATTTACAGGCGCAGATGCAGTTTTTTCGTTCATTGCGGGAAATCGAACATATTTTTAGAACCATGTAAACATTCTCTAATCAGTCTGGAAACAAGGGGACCCAATTCTTGCATTCTGTGAAAACGGATAAAATTGACTGTAACGTAATAATCTTAATCTTATTTATCGTTAATTTTGCCTGAGCAATGCTGGGCCTACCTGCTAGTATATATATAAAACTATTGTTAAAAGCATTCTCTTGTGCATGGATGAAAACTGGGATAAAGAAAAAACAAGTAACACTGGTTAAAATGTATGCATTAACAAGATCGTGGAAAATCTCAAAAGAAGAACAATAACTAATGAGAGATTCAAACACGTTATGGGGTTGAAAAAGACGGTTTTGAAAAAATAAAGAGAAAACAACTTATTTGGTTTGGAAAAAATAAGAGTGACAAGAGACTCCCGAAAATATCAATGGAGTACATTCCACATAGAAGGGGAAAAAAACGAAAATCCAGACAAACTCGGTACGACGGAGTAAACTTAGCATGTAGTGTAAAGGGGATAAAAGAGAAATGGTATATGGATAGAGAGAGAGGTGGAGAGAGTTCTTGGAGATCGGATAGAAACAGAAAATATATTTAAAATTATTAGAAAACGCTTAGAAATATAACCGATAAATTTTTAATATAAGTAACGTTTAAATATAAAATATAATTAATTTTTAATACTTTGTACCGTAGTTTAGAAAATTATAAAATATTTTAACGATTAATTTATACGAGAATATTATTTGATGCAGAACATGACTGTGTATTATATTTATACATCAAAAAATTTATTAGAGTAACTTAATTGTACACGTGTTATTGGAAATATCCGAAGCATCGATTTCATTGACATAAATCTCGGAACTGAAATTCCTTGTAAAATAGAAATGTGTTTCATTCGCTTTAAATTATTTCAAACACGAATGCAATCATTCCTATCCAAATTATGTAATTTCTGATTCGTCTGAAATTATTAAATAATCGTTTGAGAATTTCCAAATTTTAAATATTAATAAATATATATTTATTAAAGGCAAAACTGATTATTTAATTTAAATTTTCTTTCAAGCAGGTAAATTTAATGATAAGGGAATTCTTGAATTTTAAAACTTTAAAAATTTTAATGTGTTTGTACGTATCTTTGTCTTAACGTAATACAAATGATTCAATGTTACGGCAGCAAATTTAGCGTAAATAAAATTTCACACACAAATCGTATTAAAAAAATTCTGTTTAAATCAACTCCGTAATAACTGTATATTGTTGTATTGAGTCTTGTGTTTATTGTAGTGTTTTTCTTAATGTTTGTCCTGTCGTTTTTACCTTAAGTCCTAGCAACTTTTTGTGATTTTCAACTTCATTATTGTAAATACATCTAATGAGCTATGAGCATTTTAGTTACAAATGAGCATTCTAGTTCTAGTCTCTACTAGTAAGCATTTTAGTTACAAAAACTACTGTTTTTCACTTTTTTTTAACCACTCTTCACCAATCCATTAAATCGTCCAACAATGCTGGGAGTACGTTTGAAATTATAATTGTCTAGTCTTTATTATAAACTACTCATGAAAATGTATTTTTCTGATTAATCGAAAAAATGACAATTGCCGAGAACTAAATAAATAAGCGAAATAAAATAATAAGATGTGAACCTATTGTAATATAATCATTAGAAAACAGAAGAAAAATAAATTAAATCAGCCATATTTCTGCTCTATCGTATGCAGTAGTTATTCCAATCAACTTTTCTATAAATTCTTTAATAAACAATACATCTTGTCTTCAAAACATTGTTATTTTGTGTCGAAAATATACACAATTCGTTGAAATTTAAGTTCAAAATTTATATTTTTTAATGCGAATGTAGAAGGATCATTTACCAGAATATTGTGAATATTCTGGTAAATGAACTTCTATCGTTAGAAAGTTAAGCTTTTATTGTTGTTTCTCGTATTATCAATTCTAAAATTAAATGGAGAAGCATTTATCAAATTTAATGTTAAATAATAAATATAGATATTTACTCAAATAATATTGAGTAAAATTTATGTTTACTTACGTATATAAAATTAAATAGCGTATCGCAAATGGTTTACAATTTAAAATTTATTGATAATAATTTGTTTCCAAGCAACAATTCAGTCACTTACATTGGATGATTACACATTACATACGTGATTGGATTAAATACTAGTTGATGTCACACTATTGATTTTCCACAATTGCGTCTATCAACCAATCACTAACCATCTTATGATTTACGTATTCACTTCACAGAATATTCTACTGGAGACAAAACGACTTAATGCGTTATTCCAACTTTTGTATTTTTCTCAGTGTATATTGCCAATTCTGTATTCTGTTACATTATAACTGAAGTCCACGTTTAACTTTTGTGCACTTCGCGACTGTACAACGTAATAATCTTTAAACTTTATTCGTTCAAAATGCATTCAGAACACAGCAATTGCATTGCCACAAAGCTTCGACCTTTGATTTCTGTTTCCGAAGTATTCGGTATGAATTTGGTGGAAACTTGCGATTGTCAGAAAGAAAAATCAAGAAAAAATCAAAAACATTTTACAGTTTATACGAATTTCCTCGAAATATTTTTATGGACGGTAGTATTAATGCTTGCGGTAACGATTCTGTCTGAAGGCGTTTGCATTCAATTATTTTCGATATTTGAAAATAATAAATTTTTCATTATAATCGTTGCATTGAATGCTTCTCTGTACACTGTTGTGCAGTTTAGTATTTTGAAAAGAAGAAAGATCAATATTCATCATTACATGAAAGATTTTACGGAAGAAGAAAAATTTATCGAGAAATATGATAAATACATTAGTTATTATTTCTGTTTTTACGTTTTGATTCTCTTATCTTGTATCACAATGAGTTCGTTCGTTGGTTATTCTGCATTAAAATCGGCACATCTCAATTACAAAATGTCTCTGCTCTGTGTTTTCGGCCTAGAACTTTGGGTAATTTATGTAGCGTCTCACGTAATTTGCACACTTTTATTTTCAGTTATTTTTTTGTCACTTTTAGGAAAAAANAAATGTATTTTTCTGATTAATCGAAAAAATGACAATTGCCGAGAACTAAATAAATAAGCGAAATAAAATAATAAGATGTGAACCTATTGTAATATAATCATTAGAAAACAGAAGAAAAATAAATTAAATCAGCCATATTTCTGCTCTATCGTATGCAGTAGTTATTCCAATCAACTTTTCTATAAATTCTTTAATAAACAATACATCTTGTCTTCAAAACATTGTTATTTTGTGTCGAAAATATACACAATTCGTTGAAATTTAAGTTCAAAATTTATATTTTTTAATGCGAATGTAGAAGGATCATTTACCAGAATATTGTGAATATTCTGGTAAATGAACTTCTATCGTTAGAAAGTTAAGCTTTTATTGTTGTTTCTCGTATTATCAATTCTAAAATTAAATGGAGAAGCATTTATCAAATTTAATGTTAAATAATAAATATAGATATTTACTCAAATAATATTGAGTAAAATTTATGTTTACTTACGTATATAAAATTAAATAGCGTATCGCAAATGGTTTACAATTTAAAATTTATTGATAATAATTTGTTTCCAAGCAACAATTCAGTCACTTACATTGGATGATTACACATTACATACGTGATTGGATTAAATACTAGTTGATGTCACACTATTGATTTTCCACAATTGCGTCTATCAACCAATCACTAACCATCTTATGATTTACGTATTCACTTCACAGAATATTCTACTGGAGACAAAACGACTTAATGCGTTATTCCAACTTTTGTATTTTTCTCAGTGTATATTGCCAATTCTGTATTCTGTTACATTATAACTGAAGTCCACGTTTAACTTTTGTGCACTTCGCGACTGTACAACGTAATAATCTTTAAACTTTATTCGTTCAAAATGCATTCAGAACACAGCAATTGCATTGCCACAAAGCTTCGACCTTTGATTTCTGTTTCCGAAGTATTCGGTATGAATTTGGTGGAAACTTGCGATTGTCAGAAAGAAAAATCAAGAAAAAATCAAAAACATTTTACAGTTTATACGAATTTCCTCGAAATATTTTTATGGACGGTAGTATTAATGCTTGCGGTAACGATTCTGTCTGAAGGCGTTTGCATTCAATTATTTTCGATATTTGAAAATAATAAATTTTTCATTATAATCGTTGCATTGAATGCTTCTCTGTACACTGTTGTGCAGTTTAGTATTTTGAAAAGAAGAAAGATCAATATTCATCATTACATGAAAGATTTTACGGAAGAAGAAAAATTTATCGAGAAATATGATAAATACATTAGTTATTATTTCTGTTTTTACGTTTTGATTCTCTTATCTTGTATCACAATGAGTT
>NW_019388414.1:0-6943 GCF_000671375.1 Centruroides sculpturatus
AATCTAGACACACAAAACCTTAAGTATATTTGTATATTTAAAAATTGGGTCACAATATATTTGTGGCCCAGAACTCCGCGACTTCTTCAAATGCGGCCCAGAGAACCAAAGGGTTGGACACCCCTGTTTTACCGTTTACACCTTTCGCTATTATTTTTTTAGAGATGTTCGAATATTTAAACGTTGATTTGTATCAGAATTGTCAACTTTGGCGCTTCTCCTCCGCGTACTTCGTACTTACAGCGGTTTAACTCAAATCCCGTGGCAAGAAAATCGTAATTTATGATAATTTCTTTCGTTTTTAGCCAGGTCGAGATCTTTTCAACTCTTACGGGCTATATTTTACTCGTATTAAACTCTTTCGAGACGTATCGGTAAACGAATTGCCCGTAACCAGCTTTTTCTCTCCACATATCCGAAACGCGTTGCCATCTTAAAAGTAGAAAATAGTTTAATACCTTTAATAATAATAATAATAATAATAATGCGAGGGAGGAAGATAAAAGGGAATCTTACTATCGAAAAACTTTTACAAACTCTCGCGTAACCACTCGAGATAATTCAAAATTCCTTTCCTATTTTTGATTTTCTCCGCTAGAGGGATGCAAAACCCCGCAACCGTACGAACGGGTTCTGCGCAAAGCGGAACGACTCGGTCAAATGTCGCGGCGATCTTTATTTTAAACGTCGAAAAGCCAATCGATCGCCTCGAAATAGAAACGTTTTCTTTTTTTAACTTCCCTAGAAAATCGAGAGCGCGCATTGTTATAGTTGGCGTATTCGAGTGGATTAGACGTTGGCGTAATGGCGTGAAATGCGATAAATAGGAATGTGGTGAAATGAAATGGAGCAATTCGAATCAATACAGTTAATTCGTAAGAATGGCAAAATCTAGGTGCAGAATCCAAAGCGACGTAAGCCTAAATGTTGTTTACAAAAAGAACAGACGATTGCGGGTTAAAACTCTTAAATCCCGATGGAAGAGAATCGGAATGCGTCCCGAATTAAATCAACTCGATAAGGATAAAACAGATGAATAGAAATTGGCGGACGATTTGGGACGGGAGCGGAGTCGAGGAAGACTCTCGACGCAGGAGCGGTCCGGGAGAATCGTCCATTCGGATTAAAGGGGTGCGAGTGATTTTCCGGAAGACAAACCCGGAGAAGGCGACAATCCGCCTTAGCTTTGTGTTTGCGGCGAAATCCGAAGCGATTACGTTTGCCGGAATCGTCGGAACGGCGGCGGTGGGAGGCGGAAGACCGGAAGCCGTGACGATCGATCCGACGCGACGCGAGAGTTGTAGTTCCGGCGGCGGAAGACCCGTCGGCAGTCGATCTCTGGCCGGACTCGAAACGGTATTTTCTTCGGTCGCACCGCCGACGGAGGATGGTTTGGAGATGCCGAGCCCTTCTCCGACTGTCCCTCCTCCCTCTCCCGCACCCTCCACTCAGTCGCGCCTGCGGAAATCGCACGGACAACGATTCCACCGGCGATTCCCCCAAGTGGACCCCGAAGAACCCCTCTTGGACTGTGAGTACCGCCGACGCCTCCCTCCCTCTCTCCCGCGGCCGTCTTTTCACCTCTCGCCTTCTTCCCGCAGACTATTCGTGCGCCCTTCTGGCCGACATCCTGCTTCAGGGTCAGCTCTACGTCACCGAGAACCACTTCGCCTTCTACTCCAACATCTTCGGACACAAGACTCAGGTGAGCGCTTCCGTTCGCGACCGGAAGTCGCACCCGACCGACGAGTGCGCAGAATCGAACGGAGACGAGGATGGGCGATCCTCATTTTCCTCCTCGTCCTCGTGCCGAGAAGTGGACGAAGATCTCTGTCCGTTTCCTTTCGTTACTTTTTACGTCTCGTAGCAAAATGGCGCCTTCTCTAAGGATAAATGTCTCTCCATTCTAAAATTTCGCATCTCCCATTAAATCGCTTCCATCCACACGTAACGTAGTTACCGGAAAAGAGGATCGAAATCGAATCCAAAATTTAGGCGATTTTTCCTCCGGATATTTCGGGTTTTGCCATCGAAAATCGCCAAATTTTTGGAAAGGTTCCGAGTCGAATCGATTTCGCGGTCTCCCCGGGATACGGATCGATACGTAATTTACGCGTTTTACTCTAAAAATGGGGGAATTTCCAGGAAATCTTTCATATTTAATGCGGATCTCGGGTTATATAAAAACTACTTTCTAACAATAGAAACATTAATAATAATAATCAAGGAAAAGCGCTCGGCCTTGCGTAAAATCTTATTTCCGCGAAAGTACTTTAATCCGGGTTTTCCGCACTCGATTATTCCTTAATCTTCCGAAAACGCCCGGTTATTTCTCTAAAAATTCCCTTTAGTCACGTGTCTCCTTCCTTCTCGATTCTGGTGTTGGGGAGAGGACGGTCTTTCGCCTACCGCGCCACGTCGATACATTTATTACCAGAAAGGTTATTCGAGTTTGGAGATTTGGTGAAAGTTATCGCTCGGCCATTACGAAGGGAAGAACCGACGCCGATTGGTTGCGGTTGACACGGTTCCCAACACTTGGTTACGTGTTAATTACTGTCTCTACCACCATATTTACAGCTATATTTTCGGACACTTTTACGCTCTCTTTACTCGCGTAACCTCTAAATGGATAAAACGATATCGATCCACGCGTTAATTTATCAAAAGTTTCGGCCTAACTCGGACCTATCCTTCCGTAAATGTCGTACAAAAGACATTTTGAAATCCGCACTAATTGTTATTACTGTGTGGCGTTTCGTAATCTCGGCAAAGAAACGGGTGCGCGACTGGAAAGATCCTCCCGTTAACGTTACGTTAAAGTTCTATTACGTGTCTCTGGAGAAATTGAGGGGGATTCTTATCTCCACACCGAGCGGTGCTACCGCTATAATTTTAAAATTTCGATGGAAATTCCGCTCGTTTCCGGTTCCGAACTTTTAAAGACGTCGTCGGGTGACGAACGATTAAATTTCTACTTCGGTAGGAGAAGTAAGCGATGGCGCGCTCGCTCTCCGGCTTATCGTAATTCTCGCTCGATTGAACGGAATAAGTAACCCGTTATGGACGGAGAGCGATTAACGCTACGCTTCGATGCCGCCGCAATTACGGTCTCTCCGACGATAGATATAAAAGCGTGGGACGACGACGAATGCCGAGAAATTTAACGAACGAGACAAAAGTACCAACGTATTCGATGGAAAATGAAGATCCTGGTAAAAAATTGCAGGAAGCGGCGGATGGGCTAAAAATGTCCAGCCACAAATGCCATTCCGTTAACGATTTCGACCGATGTTTTATCGAATTTTCCATTTTCGATCCAATTTTCGGAATTAGAGACGAACGTAAAAATCCTGGCGTGACTAAATACGTTCGCTAGGTCAAAGGTCGGGTCTGCCAACTAAATTAGGTGCGGGAGGCGGCAACGTAACTGGTTGGAAGGAATCCTTTTTTTATATATTATATAGGCTACATATTTAACTTTTCGAAAATTTTTCTGGCGACTATTAAGGCGGCGCGAAACTGGTAAAAACGATTAAAATGGCAAATTTTGAACTCGTCCCGTTTTGAGGAAGAATGCGACTCTACGAGAAGACGATGGCCTCGGAATAATTATTGAAGGGAAATGGGTGAGAATAGACGATACAGGGATGAGTTTAAAAACGACGACGTACAGGTAGACGGACGGACGTCGCGCGGTGGAAGCTCCGAAGTAAGTGCGAAAGCGGAATTTTTAAATTGCAAAAATAAGTTTAAAACCCTATTTTAATTAGAAATGGTAAAAATTGGAAAGTATTTTGTAATTTCCATAGACGGCGCGCAACGAAGAAGCGTTTTCGGACCTTTCCGATCTTTTACTGGTTGTGGTCAGAGTTCGACGTCGCCGTGGCTAATCCAATAACCCGCGTCGCCGGTATCGACTGCGGCGTGGATAATTCGTAATAAGCTTAATTTCCTGGAGCGTCAGTCGACGGAGATTTAAAAATGTTAATTCTTTCAATTCGGAAACACTCGTTTATAATAATTATTTAAAAGACGATCGTTAATGACGCTTGGCTGCTTTACAATTCTCGTAACAGCTTATTGACGCGCAAAAACACAAAAATTTATGGACTCGATTAACATCGACCAAATTAATTTTTAATACTTAAAATTTTGGTTTGCGAAAATATAGATATTACCATTAATTCCTTCTTTGCCACGACTCGTAACACTAACCGACCGCGCGATTTGTTTCGTGACGTAATGGTAACCGACCGTATTTAAGGCGAAGCGCGGCGATTCCCGCTTTGTCGAATTTTAAACTAATTAACGGGAGGGGGAAGTATACGGAAAATTAATATCGGAGCAAATTGGCGCGATCGATATTTCCAATTAAAAGTTTTTAATATAAAATAATTTTCCGATTAACGAAATTTTAATTACCGCTAAAAGTTTCTAGCCGCCATTTTGTATTTTATCCCCAGAATCTGCCGGATATTGTCGCTAGAATACAAAAGTCGTAAACGAATTTTCGTATTACTCCGACCAGACTGTGGCATTTTCTGGATAACTCCGATACAAAGCGAGGATAGAAAATGGATCCCTTTCGCGTACTGTTTTTAAATATGTTTCTCGAATGCCAACGCTATCCACGAAAGGACTAATCATTATTTTCGTTTTGCTTTTTCTTTAAGAAATATTTTGGCACGGGAAAATTAGGACAACCCCTATTTAAGACGGGGTTACCCGCTGTACCTAAAGGAAGCGTGGTAAACGGAGAACAAATTACGTCGTACACGAATCAGTTACGTTCCAACCTCAAAAATATTTTTGTGTATAAATTGTATACAACTTCAACTACTGAAATTTTAGGCATTTTAAAAAAATGATTTCATATAATTTCCCATTTTAATACGATTGTTCTAATTTAATCTTTTCTACCTTTTAGACAATTATGCACTAAGGGTGCGACTACGCAGACGCGAGAGAGAGAAAATATTTGGCGAGACGCGATAAATATCAAAACCTGTCAGATACGTGCGAGAACCAGAAATTCGCTCTCGCCAGCGGTATTTCTCGCTTGTGCGTGGTTTCCTTTGCGAGAACTATATCGCTCGCTACCAAATTCGCGTTCGTAACTGCTTGAATGTTTCCATTTCGTTCGTGTAGAAAGTGGATCGCCGACGACATTTACTGTTTAAATAATAATAATAATCGAAATAGAAAGTTATTCTATATTTCGAGACAAGCTGAAAAAAGCCACGTTCGAATCGTAAGCGCACCGAAAACGAAATGAGCTATAGGACCAGAGCAGCAGAGAGAACTTCAAATCGCGATAAAAACGAAGCGCCGCTATCATATGCTAGAGACGACTTTGTCCCGCCACCGCGAGATTTTTGTCGATGGCTATTACAAAACCGCCATTTTAGTTCTATCGACGAGTCATACTGCAGAGAATCTTCGGTATTGTTGCCAAAGACGTAGTAACCGAGTTCACTTTTGGGCGAACAGATCCTGATTCCGGTGCGAGAAGTGGTGGAAGTGTCGAAAGAATGCACGGCCAGGATCATTCCGAACGCCGTGGGAATCAGCACCGAGGAGGAAAAGGTAAGGTCGATTTTGGACCCGCCTCGAGGTCGTCCCACTCATCGTCCGTTTTCGTGGCAGTACGTTTTCGGATCTCTGTTGTCCAGGACGTCCACCTTCCAATTGATGAGAAGCATCTGGCTCTCCTCCGCCGACGCCGTGAGTATATATCTCTCTCCCGTCACGCGGACCGTTCCTTACTTTACCATTTTCTTGACCTTCGCTAGGAGTTGAGCGCCGTGGAAGACTCGGAAAGCGGAAACACGTCGTCTATGCTTCCGGTGAGTATTATCTAACTTGTCTTTGGCCGGGAAAGACTACTCGGCGCCATTTTTCACCTATTTTACAGAACGTGACGGAAGACGAAGACAGCGTGGCTTCGGAAAATCATCTTAGACGAATGTCGACCGTCTCCGGAATCGCCTGCCGCCGAATCTCGGAAGTGTCGCTTCCCACGGTCCGTCCCAACACGGATTCCGAAATACGTCCGCTCCGCTGCCGCCGGTCGGGCTCCAGAGGTAAACTCAGACGGTCCTCCGCCGGCCTTCTCCCTTCGTCGTCCTAATTTTTTCTCCCTCGATTTTCAGGTTACTTGGGCAAGGCGGAAGAAATGGTTTCCGGCCTGTACAGGTATCTTTTGCAATTTCTTTCCGTTTTCGCTCTTCTCGGCTGATCGTCTGCTCTCGCAGGTTACCCGGGACCACCTTGCTGCTGCTGCTGACCACGGTGCTGTAAGTGTCGGAGCGCTCTTCTTCCTCCCCGCCTCCGCTAATCGGCCCGTCTTCTTCCCCAGGTTGGCCCTCCTGTTACTCTCCGCCACCGTCCTCCTCTACCGGATAGCCGCGGTCCACCGCCGAGTGGCCATGATGGAAGACAGACAACGACGACGCCTCAGGTAACTAACTCCCGCGCCGCCTAATCCCACCAGACGAGATTAAATATTTCAATTTATCGTAACGCCGTACCCCGTATTTCCTATACAATTGTTTATAAACTGCCGGAACTCGCGTTGCCAACCTTCAACGAAACTATCTTTTCCTCCGTATTACTGAAATTTCCCACCACCACTTCGTGGTTAGAATTTTTGATTTAAATGTTATTTTTGTTACTAAATAGAAAACGCTGAAATTTTAATAGTGGTAGTAAACACTGATTACGGCGTTTTTATGTCGAGGCATGCTTTCAATGCAACGGAGAAAATTTTCACGGCAAAGTTCTCCTTAGCAAATTCATTTTCAGTTGCATGGCGGTCTGGAAACGGGAACGTTTCAGTTCCATTGTTGTTTTTTGTGGTGCAGCGTTCTTTCAATTGCGAAACCATTTACGCAATCGAGCCACTAATTTTCCTTCCCCGCAAAAATGCGAGGCAAGTAAC
>NW_019388415.1:0-5261 GCF_000671375.1 Centruroides sculpturatus
AATAAATATTTTTTTGCCGTAATATGGATAACTGATGTACTATACTTTTATATTATCTTAATAATTAATTTGATACGAAATGAACTGTGTTTGTCAAATTAAAAATGTTAGGTTAACAAATGATTTAAAAGGTATAAATTATTTGTTTTAAAAAGTAAAATATTTTTTTGTCAGAGAACTTTTTGTATTAAGCTTATTTCGTTGAAAATGTGATTCTTTCAAGACTTACGAATTTACAAAGGCAGAATTTTTATCTGTTCAAAATATAAATCTCGCCTATTCAAAATAAAGAAGTAATCTAGGTCTAAATCTAGTTAATTTTGCTAAAATATCTTTCCTTAATATTTATCTATTTTGAAGGCCTACCAGTGGCCAAGTAGTCTTCGTATTTTGAACACTGGGCGTTCGGTAGTGGATTCGCGCCCCGCTTTCAGAATTTTCTCCACGTCTGTAACGCCTAAATAGGGGCCAGTTTTTTTAGAAAGGCATCCTCTAGGCAGATCGCTCAAGTGTTGCGTTGCCATAACTTAACAAGCAAACATCTATTTTGAAATTACTTCTCAAATGCTTCTGCTCAAGTGAAGAAATCGCTTGATATGAATAACTCAGAAATTCGGGCAGAATTATTTATTCGAAAGAATGATACTTATGCGAGATAATCTTTGTGATAAAAATAGATTTTTGCCTTTGAATCAATCATTTGTACCTCTCAAAGGGTCCTCGTTCTCGGGAGGTGGGCAACGTTCCTAGAATTAATAAATTCTAGAAACGGCTAACAAGGCTCTGGTACTTTCTGGTACTTTATAACTTATTATAAAAGTTTATTTTAAAATTTACAAAAATTATATTAGGCTCCGGAAATGTCCTAGAACCAACTAAATTCGTTAATATTTAATATATTTTTTTAATATAAAATGGAAAAATAATAATAACGAGAACAAAGAAAACCTTTTCCTGAAACACGACAAAAGACTTTTATTTTTATCGCTTAATTTCATGCTTGTAAGGATAAATTTGCATGGAAACGAATGATTTTCGTTCAAAATGTTGTCCAGAATAACAAAAGCTAAAATTCATGCAAATTGAAACTTTTTATAACGGTTTTACTAACGGCATATTGAAAGCATTCGGTCGGCGGCATTATCATCGTTATGTCATCGTCTAAGGCCTTGATGTAATATCACAACTATTGTATTAACAAAAAAACAATTGATATCTAAACAAAAACATCTGACTTGTAAGAAAATAGCCCCAAGTAAAAAATTGACAATTTGGATAACAGTCAAGTTTTTTTCTAAGCAATTTTACTTTTGTAAAGATAAGCTTTTCGATTCGAAGTGGTACGCGTAAGGTTTTTGTCTGTATTAATAGAGAAGTTGCGGCCGACGTTTTCAGCTCCAAACATGAACGTCTGATGTCCAGCGCCGCCATCTGGCAATTGTAGAAGGTTGACAATGGCGTTCGCTACGTCTAGCATTTCGAGTAGAAGTTCGGCTGAAACTTCTTCATATTTTGTGTTTGGGGTTAAAATTATGACGTATTTTATTAAAGTAATGATTATTTAAGCATTTACGAATAATATTGTAAAGAAACAGATGATTTTAATCCAGAAATGATTTAATTATTCAATTTTTTGCAAGTGATTTGAAGTGCTTATAGAATTTACATATATTTCTGTATATAATAGCTTATCATAATTCTGTAGGAATAGGTTTGTTGTTTCACAGCATCTTTTACCATCAACAGCGTAATACGTTTGTAAATTTTCTAAAAATAATTTCTCGAGCTACTTTCGGATTTACATAAGCCACTACTTTCCTCAACAAAAGTATGAGGTAGTCCTATCGTACGGTAGAAGACACGATGCTAATTAAAAATAATTATTTAGTTTTATTAAACATCCTGTAAATACTTTAAAATACAGTAGAACCTCGATTATCCGGACCAATTGGGGATGAAAGTAGTCCGGATAAAAAGAAATTCGGATAATCGAAACAAATACTTTAATTTGTCTTTTAATGATAATACAACATGTTTTCTTTTCGATGACATATCGGCAATAATAAAAGTAAATACTGTATTTAAATCGTGATCAAATTTTCAAGAAACAAACGTTCGTATTTAATTTGGACTACTACTGACCAACGCTAACAGACTACCTATTGTTTAAAAGGCCCTTTGGTGGCGCAAGAAGACGGATTTTATAAAATAAAAAGCAGTTGAAAGTGCATTTATATAAATAAAATATTGACGAACTATTTATCGTTTTATGACGAGTAAAATTTTTTCGTCGCGTTCGCGGCTTTTAAATAATGCATAAACCTTCGAAACGCGAGGCCCTTTGGACCGCGAGGCATAGGCGGTGGCCCACGTTGCCCATGCCTTATGCCGCCCTTGGTCATAGAAATGATGTAATTTGAATATAAATTATTTATAAATACGTATTGCATTATACGTGTCAAGTTATATTTTTATTACGACACAAAATATATTTAAGAGTTTATCGCCACTGTGCCGGGTGAGACGTTGTTGAAACAAAAAAAATTATGCATTCCATCACGTACATAAACAGTATCGTAATTTGCCAAGTGCAAATCAGCAAATTCGTAATATTTTTGTTTATTTTGAACAATCCGGATAATCGAAAAGCAGGATAATAGAGGTCCGGATAATTGAAGTTCTACTGTAGTTTAATTTGTTTATTTACCTTCGCTAGTAACATACGTCGTTGTTAAACGTTTCCGCCATTTTCGACAATATCCCATGAGTCAGTGCGCGACGTGAACGTGTGGCGCAACGTGTTTTACTTGGAGTTCAAACGTCATGCTTGCCATACAAGTTTAACGTTTGAACTTCGGCCGCAACCTCTTTAATGACAGACTGAATAGTTTTGGAGCTGTTGAGTATTTTTCTGCTGAACGCCCCCTAGCGCTGTTTCGGAACACGTTTCGCATATTGTCGTCACAATTAGTAACGTACAGTATTTCATTTACGCTACCTTTCGCCAACTGCAACTGATCAATGATGGTTGTGCCCCAGCAAGAGAATAAAGACAATATACATCAATACAAAGGTAGGCCTTTTCATTGCAGCATTAATACGGCAGTAAGTGTTCATCAACCACTGAAAACAGGTACTGTTCGTTTAATAAATCCATCTTTAATTTAAATAAACAAGTTCGTACACGTAAAAGTAGAAATAGAGCGCCTATAATGAGACAGTGGTCATACAGATAGCTGACACCATGTCTTTTCCAAACTGCTTATTTAGCCGCAGCCACATACCACAATCGAGAAAACGGAAATATTCTAACACTTATTTAATTATATAATTACACTAATTATTAAAACACAAATAATATTTTAAAAAAAATGATGAGTAGCATTATTTGACATTTTTATATAATATATTGGCAATTTTACTGGAAAGTGCATTTTTTAACTATACTTTACATTTTCCTTTTTTAAACCAAAAAGTTTACATCTAAATGTTATAAAACGTTTTATTATTATTATTATTTTTTTAATGTTGTGGCATACACATCTGGTTATAATACACTGTATTGTATTTATGTTGATCTCACACAGTGTAATTTGTAAAATTTTATAATGGTTTTAAGAGCTTTTAATTTCAACTATTTTGAAGTGTTTAAGCCTAATTTTTTACTTATATTTATTAGTTGTATTCAAAAATTTGTTTTAAACCTTATCCAACTCATAATTCTACCCATCAAATTAAGATTTTATTTATTTAATTTTTTACTTATCTACTTTATTTTTATCTTATACAGCAACCTTTTTAAAGCAAATTTTATAATAACTATATCTAGCCAATGGCCCAATTTTTTAATTTCAATTTGTATTTAATTAATAATCTGCTAATGTAAGTAAAAAGAAATTTTTTGAAAATATTATCCGTAAACACGTATGTATTACAGTATATAATTTATAAATATAATATTTCTTTTGCTAAGATCTGTAAAAAAACTAAGAACTGAAGAGGGGTCATTAAGACACGAGATGCATTTCCATTAATAAAGCCTATATCAATAAGAGTTCTTTATGTGAAAAGTAGTTACTAAAAAGAGGCAAAAGTTTTAGGCTTTTTGGTGAATAATAAATATATATTAATTATTTCAATATCAAAAATTCTATTATATATATATTATATTCTAGATTACAAATCTACTGTAATTTACAATACTTTATTTTAATAAAAAGTAGATTTCTGTAAGGACTTTCATATCAGATATTGTATGTCACATATTACAAATATTAAACTATATCAATACTCATATTAATTGATGTATACTGACTTTTTTGTTTCCCAAAGTTTACGACGTGCTGGGTCTTATCGGAAAAACTCCTTTCAAAAATCCTTTCCCGCTGCGATTGGTGCAGCCGAAAGCGGCACATCCAGTCATACTCTAAGAATCATTAAATTGTGAAATAAGTTAAACTAAACAATAACTTTTTACTTAACTAACAAATATCAGTATATAATAACTCGCATAAAACAAAAACTTAAGTAAGATTATTACAAATAAACATTACTGTATATCGTCATCTGAAATATTCTCTATATATTTTTAATATCACTAACCTTTGATTAATTTTAATTTGTTTGTAGACAACGAACGTAGAGATGATAAAAATAACTTTTTAAATAAATAATAAAAATAACACGAAGCTTTCGTTCCAATCTCGCTATCATGTTGTTTTGAAGAAAAATGGCGGCTTACGGTCACGTGACCACAAACTGCCAATAGAAAAGCGTTTCCTATATGGCTTCTCTCATTATACTGTATCACGTATTCTTTTATTCAGCGCGCTTGCAGCGCTTTTAACGCATGTGTTCAATTATTAAACCTACTGTCAGCGCACTAGCATCACCTCTCGACTACAGTGGCTAGAAAATATAGTGTCGAAAGCGCTTATATTCCTCCATTATAACCGTTCGGTCCATACAGCGAGGTTAGTGACGTCACAGACAAGGTGGCGCTGATGTCAATCGTAGTGCTACTTTCGCTTTGGCTACGTGATATCCTTTCTTACAAGAACATCGAAAGCGATTAAATTTGTGCTTGTAAAGTGAATAAATCCTTAGGAAATGGCTGAACAGAAACTTTACTGACTTGTGTATTTCTAATTTATAGATATTACTCTACTGTAATTTTTAATTCTTTTATTTTTGTCGAAAAGGGTGAGAAATCTACATGCATATTAATCTGTAATTTTTTAAGAGAGATTTTTCAAATATAA
>NW_019388415.1:5816-7024 GCF_000671375.1 Centruroides sculpturatus
TAATAAGGTAATAACAAGAGTAGATTACTCTTGTACTCTAAATAATACTTGTTTGTACAGCACTCAACAGCTGTAATGTAAAAATAGACAATACAGTGTAGGCTATTTGATTTAATAAGAATCTTAATTAGCTTTAATAAAATGAATTCCTTCATAAATGTTAATAAAGTAATACTATATAATAATTGATTGCTAGTGATATGATTTATTATCGATCTAAATTCTTTTACTTGGCTACAGCACATTTACTATGCTTAAAAATCCCACTTAAAACCAATATAAACATAGGATGATACAGCCAGTGTAGCACAACGATTGACAGCAGCGCCTCTTGCGGCAACCTCCAATATAGGGACAGAAAATAAGCTCGATTTCGACACAATATTTTCTAGCCACTGTACTCTCGACCACGCTAAAAATAGTGCTTATAAGATGGACGCCTCCATGAAAAAACATCTTTTTCGATTACCAAATAATAATCAGTAGTTTGCTGTTTTAAATGAGCAGATTTTTAATCGTGATATACGAGAATAGCTTTTAAAGATTTCATTCGAATACTGCGGTACGATATCGTGAACGTAACCAACTATTTTTACACGCTTTCTTCGTTGTTGGGAATTAGTCATCGCCAATGCCATAAATAAATCCTCATTTCCTCGTTTTCTTATAAACAACATCGAACTTAATGGCTTTTCTTCTATAATATTGAACAAACGCGTGTAAATATAGCAGAAAGAAAATCATTGTTTATATCAGCCATTTTGAGATAGCTCTTTCTCCAGCAAAAGTGTTTTCAACCGTAAGCAGCAAAGATAGGCTCTCTAAGCAGAAATTACTACTAGTGCCAACAACTTCCTGTTACAGCACACATGTTGTTCTGCGGATCCACATTGCTACGTAACAGCTTCTGATTAGCAGCCGGATGGCCGAGCGGTCAAGGTTGCAGCCTACCGCTCTGGGGGACCCGGGATCGAATCCGGACAGATCAAATAATCCCCAAAAATTTTTCGGGGGTGGTCCGTTCGGATATGGCGGGCTCCGTCCCTCACCACCCGGCTGCCCCATTGTGGGCTGGCCGAACCCATAATGGGCTTGAAAAAATAGGCCCTCTTAGTGTCCATAGGGCGGAAAGAGTTAAAAAAAACAGCTTCGGATTGAGACATCTTTGTTCAGTTAAAACTGTTGACTCTGCTGAACTCAGCCAAGTT
>NW_019388416.1:0-4488 GCF_000671375.1 Centruroides sculpturatus
AATAAAAAAACCTAATTTTTTTCATTTCTAAGTATAACATCCTAATTTTAAAATGTCCGATTCAGCAATTTTGGAAAGGTGGCAAATTCTGGTGTAAATATTAATTTCATTCATCACAATTGAGTTTTTTAATCATGCTTTTCCCAAAATATCTATTTTAAGTTTGTTTCTATTTTAAACTGAAATCTACTGGTCTCTGAGAAAATGTTATATAGAGGTTGTACTGCAAATAATTTTAATTGAGTTCAATTCTTAGGAAATAAAATCTTACCCTCTAATTTGAATATCAGCTGCAAATATCACTGGTATTGTAACAGTATAGAAGTTATCAGAAGGATTAATTTCTTTACTTGCAGTTTCTATCCAAAATTCAAAAACCAATTTATCAACTGGTTTTGAAAGTCTAGAAGTATCCATTTTCAATTGAAAGATATTCTAATTAAAAAATAAAGATAATAAATATTTTATTCTTTTATATATAAAAATATTATATAAATTTATTGATAAAGAATAAATACTGGACTATCAGAAGTGAGAGGATTCCCAACATTGCATAATAAAGTATAATTTTCTGCATTCTGATCTTCTGAAGTACTTGTACATTCTGCTTGATTGATCATCATAACATCTTCAGGTAATTTTATAAATATCGTAGAATTATATGCTGGTTCACCCAAGTTTTCTGCCTTTACTTCCATCTCCAAAATATTATTTTCTCCAATTACAAATCGTTCAACTTTACTAAAAAGTAAATTTAAAAAATTTATTTTGAATATAATACAAATAATACAGTGTGATTCAATTGGGACTGAACATTTTGTTCAATATCTCATGATTGCATAACCACATTTGAATAACATGTAATATAAAGTTTATCTTGGTTGACTTCTTTGTAATGAAATAAAAAACCCATTCTGTGTTTCATTGTCATCTATTCATTTTATATAGAGATATTTCACATAATAAGTGTTCAGTCCTGAGCGAATCAACCTGCATATTATATCGACTTTATACAAACCTCAAATATTTTACAGAAAGCTTTAAATCACTCAAACATTCATTATCATCCCCACAACCATTCCAGAACATAACCTATTAAATAAATAATAATAATATTTTAGTTTTTATAAAGTAAAATATTAAAAAAATACAGGACAAGATATATATTTAGTTTTTGATAGTGTATTTATTTATTACATTTAATATATAAAATTTTCCTATAGAATTGAAAATCTACCTCTTTAGTAATAGTATTAGTTGCAGTTGCATCAATGACGGGACAGCTTTTGCAAAACTGTGGAACCTCTGGTTCCTTTAAATTATATGTCAGTTGAAATTTTATTGGAGTAATTAAATCTTGAATATCATCCTATCAAATAAAAATTTATTTTAAAATTTAAATAAAACATTAAACTAAAAAACAGTAAATAATAAAATTATATTTATTTTTTTAATCATTAAACCTATCACCAATAATATATTCTTATATATAACAGCCCATCAGTGGCCAAGCAGTTCCATTCCCTGAACACTGGGAGTTCAGTTGTGGGTTCGCGCCTCACCAGGACGAGCCATGTGGAGTTTACTAGATTTTCTGTAATGCCTGAATAGGGACCAGTTACCCTTAAAAAGACCCCCCCGGAAGGCATCCCCTAGGCAGATCGCCCAAGTGTTGCATTACCATAATTTAACAAATAAACAAACTTATATATAACAAATTATATAGATTATTTTTAGATGAATAAATTGTATTTGATAAATATGAAACACTCTTTACATTTATAGTTTTTGCTGTCTTCAGTTTTATTCAGAAATATTATTCTGTACTATAATATTAATTTTGTACAAGTTTTGAAAACCATTTGGCTTTCTAAATGGATGCAACTAGTAAGCAGGCAGGGCATGTGCCACAGATGCTTGATAAGGGGTAGCAATAGTAGGTGGATTAAGATTTCAAGAGCTCATAGGCACAGAAGTTTAACAGTCTAAATATTGTAATTTTACATCGTCATAAACTAATTATGTCTATCTTTAGCTAAATAATTATTTATAAATTACGATATAAAATTGTATTGGTAAAATTGCTTAATTTTTCTCTAATTTTGGAGAGTCTGAGACTCAAGACCCTTAGACTTGTGCCTTGTTGGAAATCTGGCATTAAGCACTGAAGAGAAGCAAGGACAGTTTTACCATTAGGAGAACCTTTGGTTTCCAAGGTACAGGATCACCAGCCTTATAAACAAATAAAAGACAAATTCTTAAATCTCTTCAATTTTTTAATTCTAGCAAAACACTGTTTACCATGTGTGGTTATTTTATAGGGAAAAGAACCATTATGGGCCCTTAAGTTTTCTTCTGGCATAGGAAAAACTTTTCAGCTCCCCCTGTTGACAACTCTGAACCTGAGGTGCTAAGCTCTTCCAGAGCTCCTTTTAAAGATAGTAGAGTAAGGGAACTCTGATTTCTTGCACCCAGCTTCAAGTAAACTTTATATCATCCTGATATTTATCACTGTAATATTTATATAGTAAAAATTTGCAGCTTTTTTTTATTTTTATTAAATTAACTTTATTGTGACTCTTACATCTGCTGTGGTCCAGGTTAGTGCCTTATACACCTGTTCCTAGTTATGGCCAAACAATCAAAAAATCCTGGATTATATAGTGATTTTTAATTATACCAAGAGAAAATAAAACTTTACATATGATATTAATGTTAACTTGTTAAGCATATAGGAGATTGTGATATAACTGGTTACATGAGGAAAGAACAAAGATTACACAAAACATTAGACACAACTTTGTCTAATAGGAGGACAGTGCTAGAAAAAAGGGAGAATAAAAAGATCCCCATGACTAAGGGGTTGTAACAAGTGCCACCAACCTTTTATTACATAATAGAAAATTTGTTGAAAAGTTGTCAGGACAAAATACGACCTGCACATAGACATTACATTCACTAACAACTTCATTGTATTCTAACAATTAAGATGATAGCATTTTACTTACCATAAGATATACCATTTGCATTTTGCAATTTTCTGTATTTTCCAGAAGTGTTATCTCAGATTCTATTTTTTGAACATTTTTGTCTTCCATAAAATAGGCTCTTGGAACATAGGTTTTATATTTATCAACTTCCAATTCTATTTTCATTGCTTCAGAAACAATTTTATAATTATTATTTTATAAAATAAAGATTAATTTTTAAAGAAGATATCCATTTTTACTTACTAACTAATTCAGGAGCATGGTTTCCTTCATACATAAGGCAATATTTAAGTTGAAAACAAGATACTTCTTTTTGATTAGTTTTACATTTAGTTGCAGTAGAATTTATTAAAATATGCTGGATGTCAAATTCCATTCTTGCATACACAGATATAACAGGATGAGATCTAAATAGATAAAAATTAAAGTATATAAAATCCATTAAGTTAAAAATGAAATAATTTGAAAGTGGTTTTCAATGAAAAGAAAATGCATACCTTAAAAGTAATGCATTAGCTGTATCATATGCTCCAATCAAAATATCTGTAAAATTTCAAAAATTAATCATTGCTTTCTTATAAGTATGTAATAATGCTTCAAAAAATTCAATTTAACAAAATTTTCCATTTAAATAATTTCTATAAAAAACAATTTGAAATTTATAATTTTTTTATTAACATAATCAGGATGGTTGAAAGTTTATTACCCTGATAAGTTTATTTGAAGCTACAAATTTATATTTTATCATTCATTTCAGATGGTTGACACAAGCTCCTATAGTTTAAAAAATGGCTCATTGCAAGTGTTTAGGCTCAAGAATGTCCTCAAATTGTCTTGTATTGTGACAAGGCAATTTGAGGACATTCTTGACAAGACAAAGTGTGTTTCTACTAAGGAGTGTGTCATACATCAACAATGATAGAAAATCAAATAATTGAAGGAAGCTGTTGTATTAGCCTTTATCCAAATCAATAAGGTTATGCTTCAATAAAATATCTCACAGAACTTGACACTGGATCATTTTGTGCCACTAAAATAATGGAGCTCTTACTGATAAATTTGATGTTTAAACAACAATGTAAAAAATATAACAAAATATATAACAAATATATCTACTTATGCATTACCTCATATTTATTCTACTGAGGTTACATTATATTATATTTTATTCAGGGGATGACAAGAATTAAACCATTCAAAAGTTTGCAAAAAATATTTGAATTTTTATTGTTTTCTAAAAATTACATATAGTTGACTCTAAAATTTTCATAGAATTGATTTTAAAAATTTAACAAAATTAATTATCCGATTCATGCAGAGTATGAAATAATTAAATTTTTATCATTTAATGATTTTGATTATGGTACAAGTTTCATGAAATTCTTTAGCAGCTTAGGGGAGATCGGGGCAAGATCGGCATGTTAAGCTTTACTTAAATTTTGTGTAATAAATACTGCTGTAAACTGAAAAAAAAGCTTTGCATATTGTCTATTGGAAT
>NW_019388416.1:4584-8573 GCF_000671375.1 Centruroides sculpturatus
TCGTCATGCTCCGTACTCTCCCCACATGGCTCCATGTGACTTTTGGCTACTTTCCAAGCTGAAAATGCCGCTAAAAGGAACCCGATTTTAGTCGAGAGAAGACATCTTGCGGAATGCGATGGACCGGCTGATGGCCATTCCAAAAGATGCGTTCCAGCAGTGTTTCCAGCAATGGCAGGAACGCTGGGAGAAGTGTATACACTACCAAGGAGACTACTTTGAAGGAGATTAGGGTTTTGTACCTCAAAATCAATAAATGTATTTTTGCCGACCAAAGGTCCGATACTTTTTGAACAGCCCTCGTATCATCAACACACAAAGGGAACAGAAATGATGTAACAATTCAGATCTAAAAGTAGTAGACTCAATTTTTACATAGGAGATTAATGTTAAAATTAAAACAAAAAATAAATATGTAAATAAATAAACTCCAACAAAATGCATGAAAACAACAATAATAAAAATAATAACGACTAAATAAAAGCTCAATACTTTTTGAGTCAGTTTTGGTGTAATGATGAAAACAGTTTATTTTTCTGATAATGTTTAACTTTTATTTATAAACTAATAGTTGAAAGAAACTTACAAAATATGTGTGACTAATAGGAATTACTTCCTTATTATCTTCCTGTAAAAATATGAGTTCATTTTCAGCAAATCTGAAATTATAACAATAGTTTAGAAATAAATATTAAAATATAATTGGGGATTTTCATTTCCCAAAAATATAGTACATTATTAGTTTAATCAATGTTATTAATATATACAATACACATCTCAAAGCCCAAGTTTTAATTCAATATATATAATATCCAACAGTTTAAAATAAATTATATATTGTTCATATCTGTAATTAATTATTTAGTTATGTGAATTTTCTTTGAAATAATCTATCTAAGATATCTATAATATTTGTGTTTAATGCAGATAAATACTGTATATCAATAATCCTAAGAATAATTGTTTTCTTTGAATATTCTGTTGAAGTTTCTATATTTTTTTCAAAATCCAATTAAAATTAACTTGTTGAACCAAAAGTATACCAAATATTTAGCATGTATTACAAAATAAATTGTATCTTCATTATTCATTTCTATAAGATGAAAATAACTTTATAGTATGTAACATATTTAACATTCCTCTAAGGATCAGTTCATTACCATTTATCTAGCTACAGATTCTATAGCCAATATTATTACTTAATAATAAAAAATTGATTGAAGAGTTTCTAACCTGATAACAGTGTCATAACTAGGTAGGTGCAACAGGTGTAAAGGCACAAGGTCGGAAATGAAGGGAATCTCAAAATGGAACTGACAAATGCGATATAATAGCCCAATATAATCTAGTAATTGGTATATTGTGTATGTACAATACATCAGGTTTGAAGATGTTGGTTTATTATTATTTTTCTGTCCCCAAAAAATTAAGAGACCCAAAAATAAAATATTGCACAGGGTAGACAAAAGGTTAGTTCTGACACTGCCTGATGATGATCACTAAAGATGATTAAAAATATTTGTTTATTTATTAAATAGAATTTTGTTGGATTATTATTTATTGGGTATATAAGTTGATTATTCTTAGTTAAACTCTTTCAAAGTTTATAATATTGTTTTGAATTACATGCCAGATAATGTTACAAGATTACCTAACATCCCTATTATATCTCATTGTGTTCAGAGTATTCTGTATACCTTGTGTTTGGAGGTAAACTTTGATAATATTAGCCAGACTGATAATATTACCAATGATTACAATAAGCAGCATCTACTCTATAGTAAAAATCTCAATAAATAATTTATATAAAAATATTTATCATTATAAACTAGATTACCAATTAGACCAACATTTTAAAAGTAAATGTTAAGTTGCTTTTGATTTTAAATAAGAATTAATTAATTAAAACAAATACATTAGACTCCCATTTTAACATTTCTCAATTTAATCCTTACCCTAATTTTATGTTCATTTTTAATTGTTCCAACTTCTATTGCTCCATAAAAACTATAGAATTTAGACTTAAATTTAGCATTTTTCAATTTTATGTTGAACTTGATTTTAAGGAAGCTCTTTTTTTAATCACACAACCCAAATGTGATTTCAATTTAACATTCACAGGAAAAAAGTGTATTGAGTAATTTTTGTGCCCTGATTTTTTTTGCTTGCTGCATTCTCACACAAGCTAAAAAGGATCTGGATTAAAGACTAATTTACATTATACATTAGCATTCTGAAATACTGTACAATGAATATCAATAATTGATAATATAACATTGTTATATATTAATTAATGTGTATATATTTACTCAAAATGTAATAAAATGTGTAATAAAAACTTATTGCCAGACAGGAATAAATCATTAATGAACTAGAGGGGCAAGCTGAATAAAATTGCCAGTGGTATTTTTTTCTTTTCTAGCCAGCACTAGACCCATTATCTACAGTCCAAGTATAAAAAATGTAACAGTTATCTAAGTTTATGTGATGAAAATGAAAACATATATATATATGTTTTCATTTATATATTTATTTATATTGTTTTCATATATATGGATTATATATATACACACTGCATATATGACTTTGACTATTGCATTTTGATTGTGATTAACATTATTGTTGTTATTATTCCATTCATTTCCATCACCTAGTATAATATGAATTTAAAAATGTTACAAATAAATTTTTATTTTAGAAATGTAATAGAAGAAATTACTATGTGTAAATTAGTGTTTCCACCAGGCTGGTTTTTAAATTCATGGTCCAGATTAATTATCAATTTGACCAGTTTTCGTAGAAATTGTGAAACTATGATGAAACAAATAAATTTATAAAAATATTTGAGAATATTTTATTTTAACAGTTAAAGACTAACTTCACACCTCTGCCCAAACTTATCCCTAGGCTAAGAGTGACAGAAAATGTATTTTTAAAATTCTAAATTGCAAATATTAGGTTTGTTCCAACACAAGTCCCTAACTGGTTTAAAACTGGCATGCCCATTGTTCAGTTCTTGGCTGTAAAATGACATTGTGCATGTCTCGTATTTATATTATATATTGTATTAGATACAATTATCTTTTGTAACTTAATATTATTAATGTTCGTATGTGTTATTATTTATTATTCTTATTTTTATTTTGCAATTAATATCAACATTGGACTGTTATTAATTATTTTTGGATACGCCACATATGATTATTGTATTACTTTAATATAGTGGTTCTCAACCTTTCTGATGCCATGGAACACCATTCATATACTTTTTATTACAAGGAGCATTAGCATCAATACATTCAAAAATTGATAAGCAATTTGTTGTTTACTATTCTCAGGAAACAACGAAGCAATAAACTAATAAACTTTAATATATTGAATAAAATAGAAACATGGAATTATCTATGAATATAGTAATGGGAATAAATTTGAATAAAAACTTTAAAATCTTTTCTTTTGTGGAACACTGGTTAAGAACCACTGTCTAGTCTGACAAAATAGGGTACGTCTTGAAGTTAACTGCCATCCCTCTCCTGAAGACTACAAAATTTTCAGGAGTGGGATGGCAATTAACATTGATTCCAAAATAAAACAGTGTGATATACCTCTTTTTATTTTAATATTCTGTGAGTAGCAATTAATTTATACCACAGTATCAATTACAAACATGCAAACTATGCATGCATTGTTAAAAGCCATAATTATATAATTTTGTTAAGAATATCAAGAATATCTTATAGTTAACTGAATCAAATGCTTTAGACCAGTGGTCCCCAACTTTTTTATCACCGCGGACCGGTCAACGTTTGATATTTTACCGCAGCCCACTGAGGGTGGACGTTGATTGTTTATATTTTAGATTGATTTAATTTAATAATTTTAATTTAATTGTATTTAAACATGTCTTCAAAATAAAATATAGTTACACCAAAAAATGAATATAATGTGATTTAACATTTTAACTCACTAGAACGCTAAATCAATGAGAA
>NW_019388416.1:13496-20513 GCF_000671375.1 Centruroides sculpturatus
TGGAGAACAATAAAAACACTACACTCAACAAGCCACCAATAAAACTCAACTGCCTAACCTATAACCAAAGTCTCCTTTTAATTTGTTTTTTAAAAAAAGCGCTTGACAAACTTGCCCCGCATGCCGAAGTTGCCCCGGTCTCCCCTATATTAATTTCAGAAAATTTTAAAAAAAAATTATTGCAGAAAGAAATTATTTTTATATAAATTAGAATTAATATTTGAATTTATCTACAGAATTAACAATCTTAGATATCAAGTTTTCTTTTAAATGTGAAATTTTTAAAGAAATAATTCTATAATTCATATACAGTATTTAAAATATCTTAATAACAATCTGTAATATAACATTGCATTAATCAAATAAATTTTAGTTTTTTTATTAAGCTACAAATAATAGAATTTAACACCATAGAAACCAAAGCTTTAAAAATTTATAAAAATTATTATAAACAAAGTTTTAGATTTATATTAAAGTTGGTATTTTACCTGGATAAGTATTGGAATCAATGTCTTTTCCTTTTGATATTGCTATTCCAAATCCTGATAATTCAACTCCAAAATCCTTAGCTGCTATTCTCTATTTAAAATGGATATATAATTTAATTATTTATTTACAATTGATTTATATTTTCTGTTGATATAAAGAAAACGTACTTGTACAAAATCTGGTTTCACACCATTTGCTGAACCAAAATAAATATAGACTGCTCCTTTTTCATCTTCATATGGAGCACCAATTGCAATATCTGAAATTATGAAGTTTATATTTATATTTTCTTTTATATCAATGTTTTCAGCTATATATTAACTATTTTCAGCTTTATCTGACATAAAATTTTATTCAGCTCTTTTCTCTTTATTATTTTACTTTATCAAGGATGCTTAATCATCTTTCTGGTAAAGTAAAAGGCAGAAATCATTTTAGTTCATCCAGTCAATTTTAAAACCCTGCTTTGACTAATTTAAATATTTATGACATTAAGTACATTCCAGTAAGCATCAGCCTAAGCAATAAAGGATGCACTGGTGAACAGTTTAATTAATAAGCTTTTACTTTGACCTCTGGCAACCTAACAAGATGGCGGAATTAAACAGTGCTATATTTACATTTGCAGACTTATTTTCCCAAAATAACTTTAGACTAATACAGATGTATAGTAAAAATGGTGTTAATAATTTAATTAAAATGGTGACCATACTGCTTCCTTAGAGTCACCATATCCACAGCTCAATGAGTGCATCAGTCAATGTACTAATAAACTCATAAGTGAATATCAGAAGGTATTTTACTATATTATGGTTCACCAATGCACTGTTTGATGCATACTGGAATGTACCCATTAACTAACATTCAGTTTTTCATAAGAAAATTTTAAGAAAAATAATTTTAGCTAGTATACCACATTTGAAATTAAACACTATAATGAATTCATATACTACATTATAAACTTAGTATTAACAGTGATATTGAGACAATAAATAATTTATTAATTATATAGAATGAGCATCTTAACTATTGAATGAAACTTAAAGTTATTATTGAATTTCATTGGGTACAAGTGAATTATAAAGTACTGTATTATATTTGCTTATCGGGTGATACAATATGGAGTTTGCATAACAATGGATGCCTCTTCACAAAAAAACACAAATGCAGGTATTAAAGCATACTGGTTATATCACTGACAGCTACATATATATCAGTGGAATTATAGACAAGGTATCCCATATCTTTTGCAATGAATATGTAGCAATATGTGGAATTCTACTATAGAATGCCTATAGAATGGACTTACTTGATTTATGAACAAAGATTTTAATTTATTATATACTGAATATAGCAATTAATAAAATTATATATTGCTGTTGGATTAGTTAATATTAAAACTAAATTTAAGTAATAAATTTTACTCAAATCTTGGTACATTTTCTCCACACTTCAGATATTGAACAGAATATGAACTAATTTATAAACAAATTTTTAAATATAAAAGAAAATAATAAATATTTTAAAAAATTAGTAATAATTTTTCAAGTTGGAATACATTATTCCTTTAACTGCAAAAATAAAATATTATTCTGATAATATCCCAACCATAGCAATCTGCATTACATTACTGTATATTAGCATTAATACAATTAAAAAATAGTTTTTATATTCATTCAATTTATCTTATTTTACTCTGAAATTTATTTTTTTAATATAAAAAAGATAGTAATTATACCTAAAAAGCCATCTTTATTAAGATCTCCACAATTAGCAATTGATGTTCCAAATCTTGAATTTGGTTTATCTGATCCCTTCAAAANTTAAGATTGCTTTTGTATATTCGAATACCAGTGGCAGAATGGAAGCGCTGTGTTGTTGAATAGGAGATAGCTTTTACGGCGAAAACATATGAATGGTGTGAAGCAACCTGATTATACGCGTTTGCCCATGCGCTTTACAGAGTTGCACCAACTTTACGTTGTTTTGTAGGTGTAAGTTACACGCCATATTGTTTTTAATGATTTTACTTACTGCTGTTAGCCGCTTGCCTGCTAGATATTTTGTTGCTTTCGCTTTATTATGTGAATCGTTAGTTGATTTATAACTTAACCCAAGTGACAGGAGTTTACTGGTATGTTTTTATGATTATTCTGTATAGTGTTTAAATTACAAACTAAAAATTTATTAAAATATTTTACTTTTCACGTTTAAGACCTACTGTAACATCTATTATCTATTATCAACAATATTATTAGCATCTAAATGATACTTCATAAATGTGTTATTAATGAAGAAAATCAAAATATTTATCTGTTTGGTAACAAAATTTGTTAAGATATTGTTTATTGTTTACCAAACTGTGAATTCAAATCATACTTTTGTTTACCAATCAATCATCCCAAATTGAGCAAGAGTCCCAAATTTCAATAGTTGTTCTGTCACGGCAGAGCCATCAAGAGTTTGTATGGGACCCAGGCAAACTAGGCAGTAGAGTTGGGCCTTTTGCCTCTAGTGGACCTGTTTTTGTCTTTTAGCAGGAACCTTGTTTTTTTGAACAAATGAAATACATAAAATATTTTTTTATTAACAAAAAGCAGTTTTAATGATTTTATTTTCTGTTGTTATTTTGTTAGTAAAAAAACCACTACAAAATATAAAGGAGTAAAAACCACTACAAGCCCCTAAGTTTTCTCCAGGCCTGGAAAAAAATCCCAAGCTTCCCTTCTTGACAGTTTTGTCAGTTTTGCTACCTGGACCTCTGTTCAATCTTTGCTTCCAGAACTATTACTGTATATTTCTGCAGATAAGACAATAGTTGAATCATAAAAGAAGGCCCCTCCCCAAAATCTGGGGTCTTCTTATAGAGCAGATACAAAAGAAATTAGATTGAAATTTATATAAATTAAAACCATTGTAAAAAAACAGACAAACCATAATTATTTACTAGTAGAGAGTAGGGTATGTCCACAAAATAGAATAGTCCATGCAACATTTTTGTGAATAGTCAAGGTCATTACCCAAATGCCCGAATCAGTGTGAATGTTTGCAACAATAGCAAGGCAAGGCTGCCAGATGCAAGAAAATAAAATTTGTTCATTTGAAAAATTACGAATAGGACATAATTCTGTATACGGTATACAGTATTATTATCCAGATGATGATTGCTGATCTAAATTCATAGGCTGTTGATAGTTTGGGGGTCATCTTATAGAACAGATATATGCTAAAACTATAAAACTTTGATGAAAATTTATACCTCATCTTATCTGCAGAAATATACAGTAATTTAGATATAACTGTACTGGTTACTCATGGTGCCAACTGGGAACTACTTCAGTTGATTTAATACATTGTTTTATTGGACCTCAGAACTCCAATACAACAAATTTTTGTTATTATTTTCAGAAATTGGAGTTGTGTTCTTATTTAATATATTGTTGCAGGCAAATTTCACGTATAAAATGCGGCTTGATTGCTGAAGCTATCAGTTAGTCACTGTTATGTATGATGTAAACAGTTGTCAAATTAATAATTTCAGGTTTTTTTACCTGACTATTATTGAATTTAATGAAATACATTTAAACATCAGAAACAATAATGAAGATGGATACAGTAAATACTATGCTTATGTTCAAATTTAAGGGGGAATGTTGCAATGACTTTTACATTGATTTGTGCAGTAATTTTATGATGGCAAAACAAATCCATTTGTTAGTTGGTTGTTTTATGGATGCAAGAGCCATTTTAGCCAAACTGTATGTCTCTATAAAATTGTTATGTAACTTTTGAATAGATGTGTTTTTCTAATTTGATATAAATTTCTAATTTTATTTATACTAAAACTATGTAAGTATTACTATTTTCAAGTATGTTCTGGTTAACTTTGTTAGTGTATTTTTAAAATGTGCCAGAAGGCTCACATTTTCTACTTAAAAATTCTAATACACCCCACATTGGCTATTTAAAATTTTGGCTGTTTTAACTTTGAGGATATTTTTGGTTTGTAAATGCTTTGTAATGAGAATTACTGATATAAAATGAATGGAAAAATATATAAAAACAAGAAAAAAGATAAAAAGGAAGATCTATAGATTTTTCATAAAAGACAAAATTAACAAGTTGTGCAGAAAAATTGTTTTCACTTTTTTCTATTTAAAATTTTATAAGAAATCTTTTCTAATTTATATGAGTATTTATCAACAAATTCATTTCATGTTTCCTTATTGATAACAATTTAAATATTGTTAGCCTAGAAATTTCATTTCACATAATCTATATTTGAATATGAATTATGAATAATAAATCTGTAAAGTGTATATTATTTCAATGATATTACTTTCACCAAAAATACTAAGGAAAAAATTTTCATTGTAGTTTAGCAATGTGTAATAAATGGATTGATATACATGTTGCTAAACTGGACATGTACAGATGGACTGAGATATATCATAATGTGCATTTTATATTCATACTTAATAAATTTGACATTGTACTATATTATATTTTACCTTATGTCCTAATATCTTTTTTCGAAGAACAAGTTCTTGATTCTTATAATTAATAGGTTCAAAAATATAAACCTGTAAAAAAAATTATTATTTATCAAATAAAAGAATTTTTTTAAATTTAGAAACAAATTATTTTATAAACCAATATTTTTATTTCTATTAATAAAATTCATTGAACTGTAATTGACAAAATATCAGTACAGTGCTTAGAAAAAATTACATATCGTATTGATACATTATAATAAATCTTCATATCCTTATCAGGATTTTATTAATCCTTTTAACCACTGTGCTAAGACATTATTATTGAATTTTTAATAATGTATAATACTGTAAAATACAGCAGTTTTGTACAAATTAAAATAATGTAGTATTGTTTTTTAACAAATATTCATTTACAGAAACATCCAATAACCTTATATAAATCAGCATAAACTTTAAAAACTCCAACATTTTAATTAAACTCTGGCTAATGTTTTTTTGACCTTTTCAAAGGTGGTCAATCATTCATCAGGCATTCGCTTAACTCTAGGCACCTTGAATGGAAAATCCATCTCGGAATGTCCTAATTTGTCCATTTCTACTCGAAAATATTCCGATTTATATTAAAACAGTCAAATAAGAATTGTAAACGATGGATACCTTCAGGTCTCGTACAAGATTATATCTTCACAGGCATATGCTTTTAATAATCTGTGGTGCAAGCGTTGTGTCCTGTTGGCCTTGTGTAGTGTACAGTGCAATGGCTTCGAAACCATCGGTGGTCATAGACGATGGATCAATGGCACCGTCTGGACATAGTCCAGTTTTTATTATTTATTTATCTTTTTGGCTCTTTCCGCTCTTTGAGACTAAGAAGATCTTTATTTTTAATCACATCCATCATCGGTTCATCCATGTCCATAATGGGAGTTGGCGGGTATTCTAACAAAAACTTACTTAAAATATTTAAGTAAAACAAGACTGATTGGTTCAAAAAAAGTGTTCGATAATTGATAATTCGTTAAAATTAGTTTAATTAGGATTATTCAATTATTTTTCATTGTAGTGTGAAATTCGAGATTTATATGAGGGAATAAAAACATTTAATCCTTTAAATTTTTAATAAATTCCTTTAACTAGAAGTTGCACCTGCAGAAACGAAATTTGAGGTGCATGAGAAAATTATAACTCTTTCGATTTAACTATAAACATTCTCACGATCAATCCGTGAATAGTTTACAAGTATCGACAAAATTCGACATATTGTTGTCATTCTAACACCAACTTTAACCCCATACCTGTGAAAACAATTCATCACCTGACCAATTTTCCCACCGAAAACGGTATAAAAGCCCGACACCGTCCCCTCATCGGGGGAATCGCCGAACGTCGAAGTCAGACATCGCCTTCTCCATCGCAGACCTACACTTTCGTCGCCGACCTATACTTGTGTCACCGCTCAGAATCCATAAAGGACGACATTACGGGAAAATATCCCATTAGTATGTGCAAAGAGGTAGGAACGATTATTATTGTAAACTCTCTCTCTCATCCGCGAAGTCTATGAAGTTTTGTAAAATTTTTATTTAGTTAGCTAGTAAAATAAACCGTTGTTTTGTTTTAAATGGTGTCGTTACTCGACTTTGCCAACGTCTTATCGTCGACCCCTCCGACTCTCCTCCACTCGCGTAACGCGTAACTGAACAAAACGCCATCCTTGACAAGAAAGTAGGTCACCGACCTGTGGCCGGAAGGAGAGGATCTCTTACCTCCCGGTGGCTCACAAATTGGTGTCACGGAAGTGGGGTTTGAATCTAGAAATTCCTAGAAACCTCACAGTAGCTACTGCCTATTTAATGCTGGGTATCCATCAAATTTTACCACAGTTCTAGCTCATAATGTCCGATTTTAAGTACAGTAGAGCGTCGATTTTCCAAATCAATTGGGGACTGGGGTTGTCCGGATAACTGATATTTCGGATAACTGATTTACGTACGAAAAAATAGTTTAACGTATCCGATGTCGAAATTTTTCT
>NW_019388416.1:21478-23091 GCF_000671375.1 Centruroides sculpturatus
GATTTCCTGTTTATATAAAATAATAAAAATTTAATAAAGTCCTTTAGATTTTTATAAAGGAAAAATCATATTGTTAGATATGTATTGCAATGCCAAAAATGCCCAAAATTGAAGTGTTCTAAGTTAACATTTTTATATAAAATGGTTAAAATTTAAAAACTATTCAAAGTCAATATTTTCTGGTTTTGTTTTTGCTGCTTTTTAATTTTTATTTCATGTAAACCGTTTGGAAGTCGTAAAAGTCTTATTATAAGATTAAACTATTATATTATTATATAAATTAATAAACAAAATTATAGTAAATAATATTTACGATAGTTTTTTTTTAAATTCAAATATTCTTCTTAAATGTTATATTTTTGTAGGCTATGTAATAAATAAAAATACTATATTTATCAAAAAACCTATTACATCTAACTTTATTTCTATTAAACAAATTACTAACTTATCCGTGGTGCTTTAGTGAAAGGAATCGGGAGTCAGAATTAAAAAAAAAAATACCGACTCCTAGTTATTTGTATTTAATACAATTTAAAAAGGGTACCGGTTAAATGTCAGTTTTAAATTGCAATTATCTGTTGCTCTCTTATGTGTGAGTGTATACAGTGGTGTAGATTATTCAAAGGATTTAGTTTGTTCTAACAATTTTTGAGCGGTATACACCACTGTGGCCTATACTCTTTCTATTATAAAAAATTTACATAATTAAATTTTTAAACTTTGCCATTCTACTGATGTTTATATTTTAGGAAATATATTTGAATAGCTTACATTTGAAATGTCTTTAAATATTTGACAATGAATATTAATTAAATATTACTTACACATCCATAATCATTTTCTGCTCTTGGAGCTCCAGATGCAATATATATTTCAGTTGTATTGAAGAATCTTCCAGATGTAAGAGAATAACCTGTCATGAAGTTTATAGAAAAAAATCATTATTATGAAACTATAAATAGGCTAATATTTATAATTAAACACAAATGTAAATCAAAATTATAGATTATATCTTCTACTATTTAGGCTAATGCTTATGCTAAAAAAATATATAAAAAAAATAGTAACTTTTGGAAAATACTTATAATTTTCTTATCAATCTACAACAATTTTTATATAGTGTGAGCTACATCGAAACACTGTATTAAAATATAAATTAGATATATTCCAGCAACCTTATTTTTGTATTTTGTTTTAAGTTTGTTTTTTAGAGACTATTTAGGCCAGTCATACTCAACCTTCCTTTTTCTCGGGCTACATAAATATGTTTGCAATATTAGGCGGGCCGCAACATAGTGCGCTACACATCATAATATAATAATTTAAACAATAAAACTCAAAACCAAAGTGTAATCAGTGCCGAATTAAGAGCGGGCTGACAGGGGGAGCGATAAAATTAAGGGCTTAGAGCCACTACTCCTTCCAAAAAGAATTACATGGCATTCGAAGTATGTGCTATAATTCAGTTTCGAGAAGATGCAAAAATTGAAGAAACGTTAAATAATTTATTATCTTCTGTTGACTGAAATTTCTGACAGTCACCTGTTATATTTATATATTTTAATTTATACTTTGTAGAAGTTTCTAGAATGTTCTGATTTCTTTCTGTCTTT
>NW_019388417.1:0-6939 GCF_000671375.1 Centruroides sculpturatus
GGAAAAGAATTTTTGGAAAATTTTCTACTGTTTGTCATCCTTTTTCTTTAAAGGAAACCAGGGCCCCTTGGACCCCTGGAAAAAAAAAACACATAGATATTCATATAGGATTTGCTATTTGTAATGATTCCCATGTTCCCATGTTTGTTTTTCAAGTGTGGCTGCGGTATTTGCCGTAATTATCCTAGAAATAGTGGTGCCTTTTTCTATCAGCAAAACGGGAATTTGCCTGGGACCCCCAAACCAATCTTTTATAAAAAATATATTTTCCCAGAAGAAAAATGTCTGAAGTCAACACTGTACATTTATACATCTTCATTAATTTTATTTTTTCTCTCCTTTTCTTCTATTCAGTCACTGTTAAAGTGTTACAAAATATTACATCTTTTGAGAAAATGCTTACATGAAAATACATCACACAAACATTATGTTATTTGGACAATGGACTCTTATAAATTATAATTAATAATGTTTTATAATTCTGCTTTATACAAATACTCCCATATACAGAATTATTTCACGCATCTCCCTTTGGGTGTCTGATTTGGTTTTACATCAAAATCACTATATTGCTATGGTATCTTGAGCAACTGCTTTTCTGTTGTTGCCATAGGCTATCCACCAGAAATCATTTTTCTGTTGACACTTTCTCAGTCTTTTCTGCTCTTTCCTGTAAGTGTTTCTTCTGAATCAAGTATTGAAGAATTTGTGTAATTAAACAATACTCTTTCATTTTGCTGGTTTTATGACTTTATTGGTATACAGCAATGTGGCACATGAGCGATCTTCCAATGGAAATGCCTCCTGGAAAATCTTTCATTGGAAGCTGGTCCCTATTTAGGTGTTATTGTTTGTTAAGTTATGGCAACGCAACATTTGGGCGATCTTCCTATGGGGATGCCTTTCGGGAGGTCTTTTTAAGGGAAACTGGACCCTATTTAGGTGTTACAGACGTAAAGAAAACCCAGAAAACTCCACGTGGCCAGGCCCATCTGAGCAAGGCACGAACCCACGACCGAACTCCCAGTGTTCAGTGATTTTATCCACTCAGCCAGTGGTAGACTCTTTCATTTTGCAGTTTAATTTTTTCCCTATCTCTATTGGTTTCCAGTTAATTTTCTTCAGTTGTGTATTTTGCCACTAAGGGGATCTAAAATCACATTCAATGGGCTGCACCTTTTCACTTTCCTTTAGGTACCAATTATTTCCATGGCACTATAACAGGTAGTTTAAAAGTTATAGAGGATGTATAGACTTTCCTAAGAATCCTATATAATTCACCTTTGAAGTTAATGTCTCTAAAAGCCTTTAATTCCTATATTTTTTAAAAAATAAAGAAAAATTATTTTTTTAAGAAAATATATTAAATGAAACTAGTTTACTCTCTAAAAACTTTCAATAATGAAATAACAACAAATCTTATTACAGAGAATGAATACTTACCGGGTACAATAATGATGGGGAAACTGCAATCCACAGGTCATTTGAAGCCTGTAAGAGGATTTTCTGTGGCCTGCAAGCAATTACAGATTATTATTATTGATCAAAATTGACTAAATTTCTTTAAATCTATTTCTCATATTCTTATTTATGAATCAAAATTTTCTGTAAAATGTATTTTAAATTTAGATAAAATGTAAAGCAGTACTGTGTGTATGCATGTGTGCATGCACACACACATGAATATACACAGTACTATACATATATACGTATACAGTATATACAATGGTTTTTCCCAATGCAGCCCATATAGTTGATAATTTCTTGGTAGTCTACACATAACAAAGTTTTCCCACCCCACAACCTTCAAAGTGTCACCCCATGTTTCATGTTCTTTGTTCTTGTAAAGAAGATACCAAGAAATATTCTGTCAGAAGATCATGACAGAGTCTGATAATGTGCCAAGTTTGCCAAGATGTTTTGTGAAGATAATGTGATGTGAAAAGACCATTGCTGAGATGCTTCCACCATTGTACTTTTCAACTCTTGTTATCTGGTAGCACTATCAACCAATTTCCTTTTTGAGAAAAGCCTACAAGGATTGTATGGAGGTCATACTCATACAGTCAAAACTTTTTGGTGGCCATGGAAGAAGTGATGGGGATGCTTTGAGATACACATCACAATCAATCTGATTGGGAACTGTTTGTCCAAGCACCTGGAACTTCATCAAGGAGTCAACAGTGCAAACAGATAATAGAAGAGTTAAAAAATGTAATGATAAGAACAATTTCTCTTCTCACACTAGATCATATCTGCAAACTCTGCCATGAATATAATGGTATTCATATAATAAAAGCCATAGTCACAACTGTTCTGACAAGCCAAGTATAAGATATGTTCTGACATATGATGTGTCTTGTAATTCTTTACAGAACAAAAGCCAAAGTGACACAATTTCTTAAATACCCTGTAAAATTAGTTTGGAAGTATTCAATTGTAAAAATTTTAGAGCGTATTTAAAATTATATATCAACGCATCAATACAAGGTAGCTTCAAAAATTTTCCAGAATTATGTTGAGTTAGTCAATTAAAGGCAATGAAAAAGGGAACATGTAATGCATGTCTTAGCTAAACATGTCAGGAATATAGAAACATGTTCAAACAAGTCTGTATTCACTGTGAAGATGACAACAGTTGTCATTCACTGAAGGTCATGTTAATGAGACATGGAACAGAATCTGGCAAAAATGTCTGAGGAGAACAACATGCAAATATCAAATTTTGTGTGTTATTGGAGGGAAAAAAAACTCTCTGAAACCCTGAAGATGTTTCAGGATGCCTATGGTGACTGCCATGAAGCATCTCAAGTTTATGACTGGCATAAATGCTTTCGTGAGGAACAGGAAAGTATTGCTGATGATTTGCAAAGTAGTCGTCTGTTGACATCAACATCTGAGAAGAAAGTGTCAGTACTTGTGATTGTGAGGTCAGAGAGATGATAGTCAATTGAGCAGATCTTCAAGACAACAGGAATTTTGGTTGGAAGTTGTCATTCCATCCTGCATGATCAATTGAACATGCACAGTGTTTGCAAGCACATGGTGTCACAAACGGTCATGGTAGACGTTGTGTGGAGATCTCATCAAACTGGCCAATAAGAATCAGGAATTTCTTGACATCATTATCACAGGTGATGAAACCTGGTGTTTCTTGTATGATCCACAACCAAAACAACTGTCCACGAAACAGTAGTGTAGCGTAGTGGAGGTGGCAGGAGCGGCCCGCCCCAGGCGGCACTTTTTAGGGGTCGGCAAAATTTCACAATAAATAATAATATCTTGTAAGAATTTGAACCATTTTATTTCATATTTTCATGCACCTACAATTCGGACCATTGAAATGAGCACGGAATACCATCTGGACAGTCAGGAATCGACTCGCCATCCGGGGATGTCGTGCGCAACCTGTTCTTTTTTTTTTTTCTTGTACGATTTATTCGTATATATATATACGAATATCAATTGAACATGCACAGTGTTTATATATATATATATATATACACACACTTTCAATATCCAATAGAGCTAGGTCACTCCTATCCAAGTCTTCCTAGTCGCTAACTGTAACTAATTTAGAACCAGCATGCACTGCAAATTATTCTTTGCATTGCAAAATGACATATGCATGCATCAGGAACTTCTGTTCGAACAAACCTCACCTGCCGTCCAGGTCAGCGATTTTAAAAAAGTGGCAACACTAGCACGGAATTTTTCATTACTTATTCTGTGACGAAACTGAATTTTAGTCTTTTAAATTGAGTTACCTAAATAAGGGGGAGGCCAAAATTTTCCTCTGCCCCGGGCAGCTGACACCCACGCTAAGCCACTGCCAAGAAGCAAAAGTTGCACACCTCACTGCAGTCCATGAAATTCAAACAGGACAGGAGTAAGGGGAAGGTCTGTTGGAGGTCGTCTTTGACTCCCAGGTTCACTAGAAATTTATACCTGAGGGTCACACAGTCAACAAGATGTACTGTACAGTACATCACCATTCTTTGCTGTCTTAGAGAAGCCATCTGCCAAAAATTGTCTATGCCATTGGGAAAGCAACATATGAGTGCTTCTCAACTGACAATGCCTCTGCACATTGGTCACTGCTGGTAAAGTAGTACCTGACCAAACATGGAGTGATCACATTGAATCATCCTTCATACTCTCTGGTTCTTGCTCAGTATGATTCCTACCTCTTCCCCTGGTTGAAAGATGCAATCAAGGAATGCCACTTCAAGAATGTGGATGAGGTTATACAGAGTACGACATCTGCATTGCAGGTACTGTCATGAGATGGCTTCCAAGAGTTTTCAGCAGCTATACCAGTATTGGCAAAAGTGCATGGTTGTTGAAGGACACTACTTTGAAGGACATGTTACTTGATTTGTCAATTGTACACATACTTTTGAGTAATAAACCAATTCCAGAAACTTTTTGAAGCTACCTTGTATGTAATGTTATAAATCCTTTGCTAATTCATTATAAATTGTATTATTAAAAAATAAAATTTCATGTTTTTAATTACTCTTATCACTTTTCTTCTTATAGAATTTAATATGTCTGTCAACTAGGACATTTTCTATTCTAGTAACTTACAAAATTTTATTCAACACTAAAAATTACATTGAGTGGAATACTGTAAGTCTGCTAGAGAATTTGAGTAAAGAGTTCTTCACAGATTTTGTTGACAAACTAGACTGAAATTTTATTTTGAAAAATACAAATTTCCAATTTCATTCATAAAAAATAACATTAAACACACAAAAAAGATTTTAATTTGTTAAAATTTTCATTTAATGTTTGAATGTGATATAAATCAGTGTGTGAATTATGCTGATTGGAAAGATATCTCAATTTCAAATTCTCTTTCATACATTTATTACATATAATTTCCACAATTTAGACATAAAATATATTTTAAATTAACAATGTTTACATATTAGCACTGTGTAAATTGAAAGATTATTTGAATTGCGAACTAGTGTCTTGATATTAAAAATTCATAAATGATTTCCAACATTTCTTGGTGTCATATTTTAAAATATTAAAAACTAAACAGCCATAACATATCAAATAAAACCTAATAATATAACTCACTAATCTTTAGCTTCAGCTAAAATTTCATATAATTGATACATTTTTGACATCTAAAAGGTCATCTTCAGTGTTTTCTAGATGAAACACTAAGATCACAATATCTTCTATTCTGAATACCGGTATTTGGACAATCTTGTACTCATTTGTTTAACCTTTACTGTCTGGTACTGCTTAAACTTTGTAAAACAAACGTTTTCGGCCTCATTCGAGGCCTGCTTTAGGTTACAAGAAAAAACCAGTTTCCAATCTTAGAATGATTCTTGAAGGAATGTTGAGTTTTTAAATAAATTTGAACATATGCACACACTACATAGTGTCGGCAACATCAGGGCCCTCGAAGCCCTGAAAATATACAGGGCTGGCCAGACAGGGAGATGTATAAACACTAAAGACAGCAACGTGCCTTCATATGCTTGGTGCTACGTATGCGAAGAACAAGAAATCACCGATGCTACGCAGCACGCGCATATGTTCAAATTTATTTAAAAACTCAACATTCCTTCAAGAATTGTTCTAAGATTAGAAACCAGTTTTTTCTTGTAACCTGACGTAAACCTCGAGTGAGGCTGAAAACGTTTGTTTTATGAAGTTTAAGCAAAGGTTAAATGAGTAAGTACAAGAAACACTAAGAAATGGCTTAGAAATGGAAAAGACTCTCCAGACAGCAACAGACTTCCAGGAGTATACTCTGTGCCCATCATAGATCATAGAGACAACAGCGAAGCAATTTACATCGGGTCCACTAAACGCAACTTAGTAACTAGAATCAAGAAACACAAAGCGGACATCCTACATCATAGAAACAACACCGCCTTAGCAGTATACTCATCCGACCCAGAAATAGAGCCGCTATTCCCTCTAGCCAGAATTATTCACACAACATTCAGCACACAACACCTCAGATGGCTAGAGGCCTTATACATTTGCCTTAACACCCTCAGGAATAAGCACTGCATTAACTTCAAACAAGAAATGAAGATATCAACAGCATGGGAAGCCTTCCTCAATAAATCTCTAAAGTAACAACATATGGATAATGTGCAAGTCTACAATGACGCCATCGGTATCACGTGACAACGTTCCAGAAAGATTTTCCAAAATAACGGTTAATTCTAGACTGGAAATTCGAATTCATATAGGGAATTCCGTAGCGCCTGAAGAAGAACCACATTAAGTTCGAAAACGTTTGCAAAGTCCTTCGTATTGGAGAAGAACGCCGGTTACAGGCAGTGAAGTTAGGTAATTTATCAACTCCGGTGTTTTAATTTCTATATAGTTTATAAACATGTTTTAGGATTCAAAAATAACTTCCAAATTATATAAATTAAGTTTCAGTCTTCATGTATTCTGCATCTTTTTCTGTCCAATTAAGACGTCTTCTTGCTGGTCTAATGGCTTTAACTCTTCAATATTTCTTAAAGGACAGATTAATGAGGCTTCATTAAATAAAAATTCAATTTCGAAACAGATATATATCTGGTGAGGTTTTGCCCGTGATCCCTTTATATCTACCAACTTTATTCATACGTATATTTGAGATATTTATATATGTTTGCTCATGCATACTTGAAAAGATGAAAGATGAGGTTTTTTGTATTTGCATCTTGTATGAAATCTTGTGTCCGTTAGAAGTATTTTATATACTCCTGGGATCCTAAGTGGGCATTGCTGATATTCCTCATTAGATAATACTGAAGATGACCTAAAAGGTCAAAATATATTTTCAATATTTATCTTCAGTTTAGAAAGTGAATATAACAAATACAGTATTCTTTACAAATACAAATATTCAAAATACAAAATATTCATAACAAATACAAATATTCTTTCATGCAATGATAAATTGAA
>NW_019388418.1:0-6980 GCF_000671375.1 Centruroides sculpturatus
TTTGATGGTCATTATACTGTACAATCATCAATTGTGATTAGAGATTAGTAATATTTCGAAATTTTTTAAAATTATTTTTGTGATAAAATATGTTATACTGTACAATCATCAATTGTGATTAGAGATTAGTAATATTTCGAATTTAATTTAAAATATTTTTGTGATAAAATATGAAGATAATATTTGATTGCTTTCTTTAGGTTATTTTTATTCTGAAGATATATCCCAAATCTGGAGAGTAGCTAAGAAATTAGAAGTCGGTATTGTAGGTGTTAATGAAGGAGCAGTATCAATGGCAGAAATTCCATTTGGAGGTGTTAAAGAATCAGGTTTGGGAAGGGAAGGTTCAAAATATGGTATTGATGAATTTGTATATTTAAAATATATATGCTTAGGAGGTCTTGAATAAATTAATCCTATTTAAAAGTGTATTTTGTAGTTCATGAAAGAAAATTTTGTTAAGTTGATTATAATAATATGTTGATTATTATTAATACTAACCACTATCAACAATTGTAAGAGATAAAGCAAATTTATTATTGCAATAAATCAGATTAACAAAATTTTAATATGCTAATAAAGTATAATTACATTGTACAGTCAAATCATATGGCATATTAAATTTAAAATAATTTTATTATGAAATGATTAAATATTATCTTTAGAAATAATAATTTATAATTATAACTAAGCACGTATGTTTTATGCATAAAGCAGTTCAAATTATAATATGTATATTATGTTTTATATGAAAACAAAATTTATTTTGCAAGTTTATTGATAACAAGTTATAAAATGTGATTGTTAAATTTTCACTCTGTATTTTATTTTTCTTAATTTTATTTGTTATATTTTTAGTGAATTAGCAGATTGAAACATTTTACTGTTTCACTAATATATTTTATTTTGGCAGTTAAATTCAAAGACATTCAATATTTTTACAGTAAGATTTTCTTCATATCACTATTATTCTCATAGTGTAAAATATAAAGAACAAGTTTTTTTTATATTTAAATTTTTTTACAAAAAAGTTTTAATAGTCTTCCAAGAACTGAACAGTAAAATATGCACACTAGTTTTATATATATAACTGAATAAATATAGTGGTCTCACTTTTATATACTACTGTTTGAGAATATTCTTCTTGTATATTTTGATTTGCTTATAAAGAAAATCAAAGTTAGATTGAAAAGTTTTTCTTAAATAAAGTTTATAAAATTGAAAAAGAAAAAAAATTTTAGTTTATTAATAAAATAATTTTAAAAAATTATTAAAACAATAGAGTCAGATAATCAGTCTTTACTTCTTTGCACTATTAACCAGTACACAGAAAAATAATTCTCCAATCCTTTCTGACTTATGGAGGCTAAAATGGGTCTTAGAATTTTTTTGCCTCCATAAGTCAGAAAGGATTGGAGAATTATTTTTCCATGTACTGGTTAATAGTGCTTAGTTTATTGTAAATGCAAAAGTGTGATAAGCAAGCAAATAATGACTCTCCATTAATATTCTAAAATTATGAATGCAAACCTTCCTTATAAAGTTTAAAAGATTTTTTTTTTGTTTGAAACATTTTTGGAATCTAATCTAATGAGTGATACAAATCAAAACATTTTCCAAATTCAGAAAAAAAATGTTTTGGAATTTCTTAGTTAAGGTTTGATCTTAATCTGAATGTTATTCAATTACTTTAAATTATTTCAAGTATTATAAAATTCAAATTCAAGTATTAATTTTTATGTTTTATATCAAATAGTATTTCTGATTAGTTTATTCAACATTCATGATTAAAACAAAATTAAAAATAATTATTCTAACATAAATCTTTCAATATTTATATATATTTTTTTCTTTTTATTCTGCTAAAATTTGAATTAAAAAAAATAAACAAAAAAATTTCTGTTAAATTATTTTGATATATTTTGCTTTTTCTTTTGTTTGGAGTCATTTTCTTTTATAATAACTTTTAAATATCTGACCCAAATGGATTTGTACAAAATGAAATCTCCAAGTTAGACAAAACAAGAGTGGATAAGTTATTTATATAAAACTTAGTTATTTGCAGTTATTTGCAGAGTTGAATTCTCTGGGCTTGCTTAGCATGTGCTGCATGCTTAAGAGAAAGTTTTGATTGTCAATATATTTTTTATATGAGAACAGATATGCTAATAATAATTTATTCTAACGTGTAAACTCTTTTATCACTTGTGTTTGCTTTTACATTGACAGCTAGCGGATAGCCGTTTTAAGTCAGTGCGATGCTTGCTGGAACTTGATCGCTTGCTTGTGTAGTGGTTTTCCGCAGCAAACATTTGCATGCTCATGATGTCATTCAAAGCATTTAACACGGCCAGATTGTATCGAAAGCTTGCGGTACCCAGTCAGCATACATGTATTGTGTACAGGGCAGATCTACATAGGGACTAATAGTCAAGGATCCATAAAAATTGAATTATAATCATAACTTTTTAATACTTTTTATTATTTTTAATACAGTATAATATATTTCATGTGTATGGACTTTATAATGGTAGATATAATGGGCTTTAGAATAGTCCATACTTTTTATTCACACCAAATAACATTTCTGCCTATTGTTTAGTGTTAGAGATAGGCCTATTATTCTTATAACTTTCAGCATGCCCAAAAATTTTGGTCAGAATTTGCACCTGGTTATTTGTATATATGTATAGTTTAATAATTTTATAGTAATTCTAATAATTAGTTTAATAGTTTTTTTTAATGAAAATTTTTTTTAATAGTAAATTGAAGAAAGAAAATTGAAAAATCTAATACAAATTTTTCAATTTTCTTTCTTCAATTTACTATTAAAAAGAATTTTCTATTAAACATTATTCAGTTATTATTGATGTATTATTGAAACATTATTTAGTGATAATTAATATAAAGTGTAAAATTATTTACATGAACTTCTTAACAACATATCTGAAAGTATTTATTTTCAATCTTAGTAATAAGTTTGTATAAATAATACTTTTCACTTTGATGGAATCAAGATTAAAAGCATTAGTAAAGGCATCAGTCTCTTATAGGAGATCTGCTTTTTTAGGTTAGATACTCAGAAATTTTCATGAATAGTTAAATCCAAATGTGTTGAATCTATGTCCTGTTCTGCAATACATGCAAAAAAGGATAGGGATTTAGATGCAGACAGCTCTGTAAACCTGAATGAACTTGTAATGATCATGAAAAATAGGTCTCTTTATTGCTCACAGAACAGAAAAAATTAATACTATCCTTTCAAGCATATAAAATACATAAAGTTTAAAAGAATAGAGCTTACAATAATGTTGAAAGCTTACAACTTTATCAATCACTACTACTAAAAATTTTTCACTGAATTTACTCAGATTGCTTCCTCTTCTGTTTGACTATTTATATTTATGCATATAGACCTTGTACATAATACATATAAAGCATTGTAGAAATGTTACATTCTTTTTGTTGAAATGATAAAGTTGAAGCATTAAAAATTTCTAATTCATCAAAATTTGATGCAGATATAGAACTATTAAAATTTTGATATTAACAAACTAACAAATTTTCTATTAAACTGGCATTTAATTTTTTTTAAAATCATTTTAATTAATATTTCGTTGATTATTTGTTATTTTAAGTTTTGAAAGTTTTAATGGTTTATTAAAACACATTTATTAAATTAAATAATTTTTTTAAAGACTGTCATAACTTTTTTGTAGCTGTGAAATGATTAGTTAAATGTTCTAATTATGTAGTCTTCATAGTCATTGGGCTGCAATTTGAAAAAATTGTAACCTATAAATTCCCAATGTTGTCTGTTGTTACCTTCATTAATTTTACGAACATAATTAGATAGATGACAGCCAAGACCAGATATGGAAAGCTTAGAGGTAGGAGGCCTCAATTAACTATGTAGGAACTTCTGGTTTACACTGGAAGTCACATTATTTCAATTTAAAAATTTTTCCCTGAAAGGCATTAGATAGATGACTAACACAACTCTATTGCTAGCAGGAAAGTATTATGTAAAGGGGAAAGACACTAATTTGATATGGAGAGAATATATTTTAAAGTAAATAAATTAAAAATATGATTAAAAATTGTAGCCTCGCATTGTGACAATGTCACAATAAATAATTTAATGTATTTTTTTTAATCAGAAACTGGATTATTCAAATAGAACTGATATTAGCAACTGCTATATTACTATAATTATCTGATTGTTATGTTTAGAATAGTGTTTAATAGTTCAGTAGTGTACAGATGATAATAGAGATTAATAACTTATATTTATCGCAGAGAACATTTACTTTTAGTATAAATTGCAAATATTCATGTTTATTGTTAATTCATGTTGAAATAATGCATGTATATCTGGTTCATTAGATAATTGTTTGAAAACTATTTTTCAATGAGTGAAGGCAATTTCAAGTGTCCTCACTAATCAAAATGTTGGTCTTCCATACTGAATTATCCAGTAATAATGTTAGTTTAGACCAGGGGTGGCTAACCTTTCTGAACCCGCGTGCCAAAAGTAAGTACACTTAGCTTTAAAGATGTTTATGCGTGCCAAAGTTTTAAACTTCAAATAACAATATTTAAAGAAATTAAACAAATATGCTTTAATTAGAATAAATGTAAAAAAAGCTTATTGAGAAAAGGGTGATTGAAAAAGACAGATGATCAATCGAAATCATATGATACATTACTTGTCAAATGATTTCTCTATACATAGTGCCACTTTGGGCACGCATGCCATAGGTTCGCCATTCCCGGTTTAGGCTATTCAAGAATTATTTTAAGTAGGATTAAAATATATAAAATTTTATTTTCTCAAGTTTAGAGTTTTATACAAGGTCCAATCAATAAAGACTGAGAAAAATGTTTTATTCTGAACTATCACAAGTATATTACTTCTGAATATTGATTTCCAAACTCAATGCATTTATTTTGAGTCTCTGACATTTTTAAGTACCCGATGGAAGCAAATTTTGGACATCTTAAAATCTCTTCTATAATATTTCTTTTTTGTCTGGAATCGCTGTTTTCACAGTTGCTTTTTCAGTAAAAAGAAGATAAAAAGTTTGGCATGTTACTAAATGTAGAATATAAGGAATACAAAATACACATTAAATACTATATGATATCAAAATTGAATAAAATTATTAACAAGTTAACAGTTTGAAATTTAATATTATTATAAAGCATTAATTATAACTCCAACAACAAAAATTTTTCTATTCTAATATGATCCAATTTTTGTTTTTTAACTGAATAGATTATTATAGATCCTATTATAGTTACTTTGATAATTATAGTTTAAACTCTTGCATAATTTCTTGAATAAGTCTTAATTTTGAATGAAGTCTTATTCAAGAAATTATGCAAGAGTTTAAACTATAATTATCAAAGTAACTACTTAATAGGATCTATAATAATCTATTCAGTTAAAAAACAAAAATTGGATCATATTAGAATAGAAAAATTCTTGTTGTTGGAGTTATAATTAATGCTTTATAATAATATTAAATTTCAAACTGTTAACTTGTTAATAATTTTATTCAATTTTGATATCATATAGTATTTAATGTGTATTTTGTATTCCTTATATTCTACATTTAGTAACATGCCAAACTTTTTATCTTCTTTTTACTGAAAAAGCAACTGTGAAAACAGCGATTCCAGACAAAAAAGAAATATTATAGAAGAGATTTTAAGATGTCCAAAATTTGCTTCCATCGGGTACTTAAAAATGTCAGAGACTCAAAATAAATGCATTGAGTTTGGAAATCAATATTCAGAAGTAATATACTTGTGATAGTTCAGAATAAAACATTTTTCTCAGTCTTTATTGATTGGACCTTGTATAAAACTCTAAACTTGAGAAAATAAAATTTTATATATTTTAATCCTACTTAAAATAATTCTTGAATAGCCTAAACCGGGAATGGCGAACCTATGGCATGCGTGCCCAAAGTGGCACTATGTATAGAGAAATCATTTGACAAGTAATGTATCATATGATTTCGATTGATCATCTGTCTTTTTCAATCACCCTTTTCTCAATAAGCTTTTTTTACATTTATTCTAATTAAAGCATATTTGTTTAATTTCTTTAAATATTGTTATTTGAAGTTTAAAACTTTGGCACGCATAAACATCTTTAAAGCTAAGTGTACTTACTTTTGGCACGCGGGTTCAGAAAGGTTAGCCACCCCTGGTCTAAACTAACATTATTACTGGATAATTCAGTATGGAAGACCAACATTTTGATTAGTGAGGACACTTGAAATTGCCTTCACTCATTGAAAAATAGTTTTCAAACAATTATCTAATGAACCAGATATACATGNAATATTACTTTCAACCTGCTTTTGTATATTTCAAGTTTTCAGCATATTGTGCTTATGTAGGAAAGTGTACAGATTTAATGATGAGCCCTCAGGCACCAAAATGGTGTTTATAGAATGATTTTCAATTATTTTGCTGAGGTTGATTTAGTTTATTGATACATATTACTGTTATTTAATATTAATATAAAATATGAAAATCATTATTTTGTATTTTAATTATAAAATAATTACATGTAACCCCCGTATAACACGGTAGTTACATTCCAAAAAATTGCCGTTATGCGAATCCGTGTTATACGAAACAAACAACTAATACGAAAAGGAGGATTAGGTTCCAAAAATTAAAAAAACATGCTAGTATATTTTCATAATTAAGATAAATATCTTCATAAAAATTTTTTTAAGTGATACATATTAATATAATTTAAACAATGTTTTTTTCGTTTGTAGAAATGGGCTGGCAGAATTACAATTTAATAAAACATAAAATTCATCTGGATACGAGTCCAAGTTTACTTGCCATGTCTAATCACCACAAAAATATAATATTTGTTCTACAAACAAATATTATATTTTTAATAGTGTTGGGATTGTCACCTGTGGACATTTTAAACTGTTTTACATATT
>NW_019388419.1:0-7910 GCF_000671375.1 Centruroides sculpturatus
TACAAATGACAATATAAATACAAATACAAATGAATTTAGAGAAATTATGTATTTAAAGTCACACATTACTTGAACTGGGAAATAATAAGAATACATAAGCAAGAAACAAGAAAATTATCATCCAGGCGTTAAACAACATACAAGTATCACTATAAACTACTAGTGCTTTCGACGAAACTATTTTCATTTTCTTCAGGCAGATGAAAACGGTTAATATCCTTTTACTGAATCTATTAACCAAATATATCGAATATATTAACCATTTTCATCTGCCTGAAGAAGACAAAAATAGTTTCGTCGAAAGCGCTAGTAGTTTAAAGCAATACTTGTATGTTGTTTAACACTTGGATGATAATTTTCTCATTTCTTGCATATCTATTGATCGGCATGAGGTCTAATATCTTTCACTAATAAGAATACAAATGAAATCTGAAAAGATTATTGAAGAGATGATAATAAAAATTAACAATGAAGTTTAGAACAAAAGAAAAATTCATTCAAAAACATAGAGATGATAAAACAAAGATAATATAATAATAATATGTGTAACTTGAAAGGAAATATTTATATCTTATAAAGTTCATATAAATNTGATTAAGCTCGATTTCGTGGCTTGCGGGAATTTCTGAATATCTATTCTGTAAAAAATATAACTTAAATGTAATTAATGTCATAATCTCAATAATTCTCAATTTCGTATCCATTTTATATAAAATTACAAGTAAAACAGCAAAACCATATTTGGGACAAGACTATGTCTCGGAGACTCACTACTAAGCGGAATCACTTTGACGCTCAAGGCAGGTCTCATTCTCATTCTCCAATCTTCTTTGGTATCGTTACTTTTGAACGCGATTGTTCAAACCTCACCGGCCACGACCACAAGGTCATGATGCATTTTCAATGAAATTAACCTATCCAATTTTGAAATTTCTCTCCATTGCATGTAGGCCCAAGTTGAATTTTTGTCAATGCGTAACGAAAATTTCCATTTTTGAAAAAAATAATCATGGCTATTGTATCGTCCGAAATACTTTTGTATTTTGCACAAACAATATACAGTTTAACCCGATTTTAACGTCATTGGATGTAATGATAACCCTAATATAACGTCAAATTTTTATTGGTCCCATGATTTTACTATACTAGATAATGTTAAAAAAAACCCACTTGTAACAACATAAAACCATTTTAATGTCATATTTGAAGCACACCCAAATTTACAAAATTAGATTACAAATTTTATTTAACACAGAAGAAACTGTGTTTTGTCCTANGTCCCATGATTTTACTATACTAGATAATGTTAAAAAAAACCCACTTGTAACAACATAAAACCATTTTAATGTCATATTTGAAGCACACCCAAATTTACAAAATTAGATTACAAATTTTATTTAACACAGAAGAAACTGTGTTCAGTCCTAAGGTCAGAGTTCATTTCTTAGAATGACTGTGGGTGGTACTCTCCCCCACCTGATTTCGGTGGGGTGAGGTGCCTGTTTTGCCTATTTGTAGAAGAGGGTCGTCATTTTGTATTTTATTTTGACTCAGTTCTTGGTCCCCTGACTACCTACAAGTCTGGATTTTTTTATGCACAAATGATTTGGGCACCTAATATTCTGTGCCAAATATCAACTCTTGACATGTACTCCTTCATACCTCTATGCTGGTAACATAAAACGGCAGTACAATTTTATAAACAAGACATAGTCTTGCCAATAATTCATTAATTAATTAATTAAATTAAAATTAATATATTATTTAAGCATATAACTAAGTTATATTNTTATATCTTATAAAGTTCATATAAATATACTACAGTAAAGCATTGATTATCTGAATACTGATCAACCAAAACATCGGTTAACTAAAAGCGTTCCAGTAGGCAAATTCAAATTTCCACTAGTGCTGTGGCACTATAATATTTGGCTATGTCTTGGGCTACTCCAATATTATTTTTGTTGGTGTGCATGTTTTAGCTAGCAGCACTGGCGTGACTATATTTTATCGTTAAAAATTATTTCTTTATTTTGCACAAACAAAATAAATATATTGAAAAATATAAAAACAAAAAAAATTATATTTTGGAAGTTAATCTAGGTTCAAAAACATTCTGATTCAGCATGACACACGTCAAGAGGGTACTTAAGAGACGCACCAGTATTTGAACAAGGCTTTTTTCCCCCATCATGAGTGGTGTGTTTTGCTTCAGCTCGTAGGAGAATATAGCTCAAGCGGCTGACATCTCCAGATAAACCCAAGAAAAAGAGTTTTTTGTTTTGTTTTGTGTGGTGTTTTTCTGAGGACTGTGTGTCCAAATGTGTGTTGTGCTGAATCAGAACATTTTTGATACTAGATTAACTTCCGAAATATAATTCTTTTTTTGTTTTTATATTTTTTAATATATTTATTTTATTTGTGCAAAATAAAGAAATAATTTTTAACAATATAATAGCCACGATTATTATTNAAACAAAAAAATTATATTTTGGAAGTTAATCTATGTTCAAAAACATTCTGATTCAGCACGACACATGTCGAGGGGGTACTTAAGGGACACACCAGTATTTGAATGAGACTTTTTTCCCTTCATGAGTGGTGTGTTTTGCTTCAGCTCGTCGGAGAATATAGCTCAAGCAGCTAACATATCCAGATAAACCCAAGAAAAAGAAAGAGTTTTGTTTTGTTTTGTGTGGTGTTTTTCTGAGTACTGTGTGTCCAGACGTGTGTTGTGCTGAATCAGAATGTTTTTGATACTAGATAAACTACAGAAATATAATTTTTTTTGTTTTTATATTTTTTAATATATTTATTTTGTTTGTGCAAAATAAAGAAATAATTTTTAACAATACAATAGCCACAATTATTATTTTTTTAAAATTTTCATTAGGCTTAACATTGACGAAAATTTGACGCAAAGCAACACGCAACAAAGAAAAATTTCAAGATGGGATAGGTTAATAAATTTTTTCATACATAATCAGTTATCTGAACAACCCCAGTCTGGAACTGTTTTGGATAATTGATGCTCTACTGTATAAAGTATATGTAACTTACCAAGAGGAATAGGTTGAGGTTCTTCATACTGTTCTTGCTTATCAACAAAATATTTTCTACAAAATGATGGAGATGGTGTCTCTCTCTGAGATGACGGAGCTGATCCATGTGAAGGACCTGGAGTGGCACTTGGAGTAGGTATAGAGGAAGGAGTAGATGAAGCTGGAGGAAGATTAGGTAGTCCAAAATTTGATAAAATTTCTGAATTTGTAAGTTGTAAGCTATTTGAGGTATTATTTATGATATTGGTAACAATTGACGTATTAGTTGTATTTGTAGATGATGTAGAAGTATTAGATATTGTTGGGCCATTTTGATAACTGTGACCAAATGGTTGAGGACCAAGAAAGGGATGAATAAAGAAACCATTCATAAGTTCAGCTTGTAAGTTTGCCATAGCTGTAGCAGCTGCATGATTGGGATTTGAACTTAAATTACTTGAAGATGAATGTTGAAAGAGAGGTAGGTGTGTACCATTATGTTTAGATGAACTAGATGAGGTGGATGCAATAGATGAAATAGAATTCAAATGATTTGAAACTTGAATTTCTGATGACTTTTTATCTTCAGAATTAAAAGGTGATACGGCAGAATTGTGTTCACATGGCATTCGTGGTAAAATACTAAACCAAGGTTTTGACTGATTATTTGAATTTTCACAATTTTTAGCCACCTGTTCAGGTGATATTAATCCAGAGGAAAAACCAAAAAAATTTCCAAANGATGGGTTTTATAAAAATGTAAATGCTAATGATGAGTAAAATTGTCATTAAGTCCAACCCTACTCGAGATACATGCGACTCCCTTTATCACCCACCCCTTGGACCTTAAATCACCAAAATTTAATAGCATTAATCCCCTTAATAAACAAAGCTCCTGCAAAATTTCAGAAGATGAGACTTCATGTACAATCCCAAAACTTAATGACAGTGTGACATTGCTGAGCCTGAAAAGGCCAAAAGCACAAAGTCAGAAAAATCTCATATCAAGACAATGCATTTTTTTCAATTTCAACAGAATGATTCACAGAAAAATTTTTCCTGGAAGGACAAACTGTGGGTGGAAAATATTATANATGGGAAAAATTGCTTCGGTTAACGAACAATTCAGTTAACGAACGGAGTCGCGGAACGGATTAAGTTCGTTAACCGGGGTTCCACTGTATATGAAATTATGTATGAATACAGTAGACCCCCATAGCACTATAGATAATTCCGTGTTATATGAATTTCATGTTGTACAAGTCACTTAGATTTTACAAATACATGTACTGGGCTGTGAACGGCTCACTATTTGTAAAATCTAAGTGACTCGTGCAACATGGAATTCATACAACATGGAATTATCTAGTGTTATAGGGGTCTACTGTACATTACACCTATTTTACACACAAAACAGGCAAGATGACCTTTTACTTTAAATACCTTTTCATAAAATTACAATTATATTTTAAACAATATGAGCTAGGAGAAAGAAATATTTTTTAAAACAACATATATGATTGAGCTCACTATTTGTAAAATCTAAGTGACTCGTGCAACATGGAATTCATACAACATGGAATTATCTAGTGTATTATTATTTTTTAAAAGTTTTTATTAGGCTTGAACATTGACGAAAAGTTGAGACGGAGAAAAATTTCAAGATGGAATAGGTTAATATATTTTTTCATACATGATCAGTTATCCGAACAACTCCAGTCCCAAATTGTTTCGGATAATCAATGCTCTACTGTAATTTGATAAATTTAATGTTTCTTACTAAATCTTCTTCCTCCTCCTCATCATCATCATCACAATTATCGTCATCATCTTTGCCTTCGTTCGCATCAGGAACAAGTGTAGCCTTTTCAAGTTGTGCTTCTAAATTCTCTTCTTTTGGTACATCGTTGTCTTTTTTTGCTAAAATTGAAATAAATGTTCTAGAAATACTGAAACTAAGGATATTAATCCTTCATTATATTTAATTTTTATAAAATGTAAAATATATCTGACTTTAATTTACAGCATTCTAACCAACATTGTCATTGCCTTCAAATGCATCACAAAAAAAATCCAGCAATGAGTTGCTTAATGTTCCCGGTAACATTTAAAAATGTGTGGGGGGCCTCTGTTATGATATTTTATTTAAAAACTTTTTATATTTTTAACTATAATAAAATGGCAAAAAGCTTTATTTTGAGAATAGGGATGGGTTTTATAAAAATGTAAATGCTAATGATGAGTAAAATTGTCATTAAGTCCAACCCTACTCGAGATACATGCGACTCCCTTTATCACCCACCCCTTGGACCTTAAATCACCAAAATTTAATAGCATTAATCCCCTTAATAAACAAAGCTCCTGCAAAATTTCAGAAGATGAGACTTCATGTACAATCCCAAAACTTAATGACAGTGTGACATTGCTGAGCCTGAAAAGGCCAAAAGCACAAAGTCAGAAAAATCTCATATCAAGACAATGCATTTTTTTCAATTTCAACAGAATGATTCACAGAAAAATTTTTCCTGGAAGGACAAACTGTGGGTGGAAAATATTATATTGGTGTGCTGTTCAGGCTTCTGATGCACATTCATCAGATGTGGCCTCAATGACAAGAAAAGTCATCTTGGTTCCTGCTCCATGACAATGTTCCAGCACACTTGTTAGCACTAGAGCACAGTTTTTGGTAAAAAAAAGTGTTGTTGTGCTTCCATATTTCTCTTACTCTCCACATCTTTCTCCAGCAGACTTTTCCTGTAACTTTAGCTAAAACTGAAGAGACATTAGTTTGATGATGTACTGTACTACCATCCATTCAAAAAAAATGACAGGGGGAGATGAGGCTATTCCAAGAAAGGACTTCTTATTAAGTTTTATATCATTATACAGTTGTTGCAAAACACATTTACATAGCAAAGAGACACAATACATCCCTATGTTGAAAGACAACTATGAAAAAATTTTTCNCAACAACAACAACAACAAAATGCTTTGAATTGAGTTGAAAATTTAAAAAAAATGAATTTAGATCAAACTTCTAACTTAAAAGATAATTTTTGTTTTTTTAAATAAAACATAACACAAAATATTATTGTAAATTTTTATAATAAGATTTTAAAAAGCAAAGATGGTCAATACTCCGATCACACAATCTGATTCTTATTTTAGTGAGTAGAATCATGTTTAATGCATTTAAGAGAAGACAGAGGTTATGTGTTTTTTTCACCTGTGGCCTGGAAGATTTCTAGTTTGTTTTCGAGATTGTAGTACTTCTTTTGCTCTCTAGTATTCTTGATTTGTCTTCCTCGGCTGCTTTAATAGAAACATCAAGCTTATAGCCCAATAATTCAGCAGTTCATTTGTCTTTAATAATCAGATTTATGAAGAAGAACTTTATACTTGCAGTGAAGTTTAAAAAGTTCATATTTCACAAAGTTCAGATAGTTCAATATACTGATCTTGGTTCGTCGAGAAGACACCTTACGATGAATCGACGAGTTGTAGGCTAGAAGTAACCTTCTTCTGGCAGTCAAAGAACAGACAACGAGACAAATCCAGACTTGACTCAAACTCTGATACACACTTGAAGAATTACGATGAACTTAGTGTATATCCTGAAGTTCCAAAGCAAACTTCCCAAAGTTCCCATGTTGAAGTGAATTTCAATCTCCCTCTTTGACATTAATCCTTTTATAGCCATCGATAATGGAATGGATGACCAATCAGTGCTTACCGAGCTGTAGCACTATGAAAATATCCTGTGGCATGATTCCCTGCCGACCAATCAATAGTTACTGTTTGTAGCTTATGTAAATATGTAGAGTGGTGTGATCCTCGACCAATGAGTGATTAGCTGCTCTGTCAGAGGTCCACTGGTGGTGTGATGATCTGACAACCAATCAGTAGCCATGCATTCAAAATCCCACGGTTGCTTCCTTAACCGTCTTTTCACAACAGTGACCATTACAAGTTTAAAATAGAAAGGCAGGAATTGTGTTCTTACATGATCCTATCCTCACACATGCAAACTTCATACTCGTTTGTATCCTTGCCCAATTTGCACAACCTGGCATTACACAGTTATTGAAGCTACTGGGCATGGTTAAAAATTAAGACAGCATAAGCACAATTATTCNTCTCAGTTTCCAATTCTGGGAAAACTAGCCAGGCCAAAAGCAAATTTTTTTAAATGGAAGGTCATATTTTTAGGCTGCAATTTGAAAAACTTCTAAATCTATAAATTTTTACTCTCATCCATATGATGTCTGGCCTTCCTTAATCTCAAGAATGATGTTAGATGAAAGATGAGATCATACATAGAAACATTAGAGGAAGGAGACCCAGATTAACTATATACAAACTTCCAGTATAAACCAGAAGTCATGTATTTTTAATTCAAAAATTTTCCCCAGAATGGAGTTAAATTAGGTTTTTCATTTCCCGGTCTTTTGCTTGTCCCAGAATTACAGGATAAAAGTGAACTGTTTCCCAGGATCTCGGGAAATCCTGGAATAGAAAATTAATTATTTTTAAGATATACAAAATATCTTGAAATCAAATGATATAATTATTTTTCATTTTTTAAAGTAATTTAATATGTTCTGCAACCTCCAAAATCATATTAATAATGCTGTGTAAGATANTGGTTAAAAATTAAGACAGCATAAGCACAATTATTCCAGATATTACAGGTTCTGACAAGTAAAGAATTTTCAGGTCCTGTCACAAATAGGCTACTTATTGATTATTGACAATCTGTGACATGCCATAACAAGGAAAAATTTAAAAAAAACTAATAAGTAAGTTTAAAATTAATAAATACAAATGTATTCTGACAGTTTATGAGTTAATTATACTTTCTATTTGCAA
>NW_019388420.1:0-6978 GCF_000671375.1 Centruroides sculpturatus
AGGATAGGTTAATATATCTTTTCGTACATAATCGGTTATCCGAAAAGTAAGTTATCCGAACAACACCAGTCCCCAATTGATTCGGATGAACGACGCTCTACTGTATATTGGGCCACAAGTATATATTATATAAACTTGTGGCCCAAAACTCCTTGACTTCTTCCAATGCGGCCCAGAAAAACGAAAAGGTTGGACACCACTGCTGTAAAATAATAGAAACAATATTATGACGTCTTTCTGCTTCGGAAACACGAATATCCAACTACTACACAAGACATTTTCTTTGACTATGGTGGCGGAAAACAGTAACACATTGAACCACCTGAACTTTTCTATAACGTTGACATAAACACCAAAAACTTTGCCGATATAACTTTTAATGTCGACTGGACGATCATTCATATACAGTATCTTAATACATTAGAGTCCCAAAAACTCGGCACTCGATAACTCGACAGTCCGGATAACTCGGCCACACCCTGGCAGGGCGAAAAACCCCTAGTTAATTTTCATTACAGACAGCTTTATGCCTCGAAGTATTTTCTGAGGTCTGTCTTATCGGGTAAATTACTGTACACTGTGTATTCATTAATTTTCATTTTCGTGTAGTAAAGGCTCTATGCCTTTATAAAGTACATACTTTTCCTTCGTTTAAGGGTAATTGGGCAGTTTATTCTCTGTTGTATTCTCGAGCAAACAATGCATACAAGTACAGTACAGTACAGTATTTTCTGAGGAAACACTCGTACTTATTCTTTTTTAACCCCATTCTCGATAACCCGTTATTTTCACAAACTCGGCCACCCTTCTGTCCACATTAAGTAAAGTTTTCGGGAATCTACTGAACCAAATACCTTAACACTTCTGATGAATGGATAAATGAAGTTAAGTGTTTCTTGATGAGGAGATACAGTCAACTGCGATTGAATATCGTGGGATACTTATTAATCAATAAAAATTGCCTGATGTGATACTATGACGCAAGGTTTTCACGAAATTTAGTAAGAGATTATTCTATATGTATATCTGAACATGTTACTTGTAATAGACAGTAATCGGACTCAGTCCTGATGTTAATATATAAGTACAGTACAGATTTATAGTACCTGTACATATAATTTCCATAAAATTACCTAAATATAAAATCGATAAGTCTTAATGGAATAAATGAACACAGCGTTGTATATAACTAATATAACAACTGTAATTTAGCAATATTTCCATTAGCTTTTATAAAATATTGACACGGTAGTAATAGAGAAGAGTACACAAGTAGTAAACAAGAAAAAGTAAACAAGAAAAATAATTTGATGAATGTATTAAATTGCAGTTTTATAAGTTGCGTTCAAGTCTATCTTTTGAATAATTTTCTTTGATAATATATAGGTAAGGTTTTAAGTGCGTAATTTAATGTTATTTATGTTAAAATTTCACATTAAAAAATTAGGAAAATTTATAGAAAAAAAATTCAGTTTATGTACCGTATTTATTCGATTCGCCATCGATTACATAAAAATATATATAATAAAATACTAAAATGTATCTAACAAATATTTTTATTATAATATAAATTTTCACAAATTAAATTATATGTTTTCAATTAATGCGTGTAAACACTAAACATATTCAAGAAAACAGTCTACCTATTTATCTATTACATCTATAAAGCTAGAAATAAGTCAAACTGATAGGAAAAATGCTAATTCCTACAAGTTGTAATTAAAATAGCATTTTTATCTCACAATTTTCTGTATTGTTTTACAACTTTTTCACTTATTGACTAATTACGTTTCATGTGTGTTATGTTATACTCTATCTTGGGGAGGAAAAGACAAACTCAAAAGAAATTTCGACTCAAGCATGATATAAGAAATTTGCATTTTATTCAATTAAAAAAACACATTGGGCAATAAATGCCTTCTGTTAGTATTACGCAAACCAGAAGTAAATTTTAAAAAAAATGACTTAATTCCTTGTCTTTGTACATAAACATATCTATTCATAAAACAGGCATGCAATAAACCAGCATGATTAAAATTGCCACAAAATAAAATATATTAATGTAAATTTTTAAATAAATAATATGACAATAAAAATTCTCTAAAATGTGATTGCTGTAAATATAATAAATAAATATTTTGTATTTATTCTTAAAAATTGTACATTTTAAAAAAATTCGTCGAAAATTTCTCAATGGTCTTCAACGTCCCATTGTTTAGTATTAAAAATAAGTACAGTACCGCTATAAAAAATATCTTAGTGTAATCCCGTAGTATTAAAGATACACCTTATAAAGCTTCTTTTGAATATGCAAACTGCTAATGTAGAAATTCTGCAGTCAACTCGTTCTAAACGCACTGTTCTTTTAACAGAAAATGTCAATAACTAGGTAAGATTTCCGGACACATTCAATTGAAAAAATCAAATTTGAAGCCAATTAAATTTACGCGAAGCGTCGTAGATGAAAAGAATGGAAAAAAAATCACATTCTATACAACGAATACAAAGGACAATACTGTAAATAATAAAATTGAAACGTGGATATCGAATAGCTCGTACATTTAGACAAAAATTCTAGTTTTAACTCTTCTTATTTCTATCATCACTAACATGAAGACATAAAAGATTAATTATATTTCTTCTCGAACATCTACTGCAATAAAAAGTAAAATCACCCACGTAGTTATCATTAAAATGCTGACAATTATAAACGTTCTTAATGATGATATATTTGCAAATACCAAATTTTAAATTTTAAAGAACTCGACTAATGACAATATACTTTTCAGAAAAAAATTACATTAATAAGCACTTTAAATTTAAATTTTGTTCTCTGTAAATCCAATAAATTCATTATTTCATTCACGTACACACCCATTTTGCAGATATTTTACAGAAATAATAATATTCGAATTTAACTTTACATCATATTTTCGTTCAAATTTCTCTTTACACCAGAGGAACTTTTCATTTAAAAAATATAAATCAACCGAAAAGTAAATATTATTCACAAGGTTTCTGTAACAGGTTAGAATTTTGTCTTCAAATTTCCTTGCATCTGTTCTTTCGTCACTCACAAAGTAACTCAGTTCAGGTGAAAACTCGATATCGGGTTGGACATTTTCAGCGTGGAAAAAGAAAGCAAATAAACGAATTGACCAATGTTTTTCTAGATACAAAAACGTTTGCAGATATGCTACTCCGTCTCCATTGCAAACGGTGTCAAACGAAAACTGTCCGTTGTCCAAAGAGTTAATATACCCGTATACGTACATTGGAAAACGTTCGCCAAGGTTCACCGGAAATCGAAGAGCCGTGACGTAACAATCTTCTCTCACAACTACTTCGCTGCTAAAATATGTGCAATCTTCCATCTTTCTGTTTGCGACCATAAACGAATTTCCAAGATTTACGTACGAGAACAAGTTACAATAATTTATTACGCTTCTGGTTTTTGTTTCTGGACTGAAGTAACTGGGATACAAGGAATAATAACCATACTTAAAAGCATGCCAGATTTCACACTTTTCTTCTTCGCTTAACAAGTTCATTGTAAAAACACAAGATTGCAATTCGTGTTCATCCATGGCAAGAAATCTGACTTTTACAATAAATGGCTCCATAACAATTCTTATTGCATTCTTTTTCGATTCTTGATTCATCAAATGAAAGTTGTCTGCCCCTTATTTTCTTTTAACTTCTTCTATGCTCCACTGATACACGGCTTGTAGTAATCGCAATTCACTGACTGATTGATATATCGCTCGAGATAGCAGTCTATCAATTGTTGCAATTTTACAGCACATAAAGTCGACTGTTGAAAATAGCCTTTCTCCGAGTTCGTCGAAAGCTAGCCAGCAATAATAAGTTATGACCAGATCACCGATTTCACGTGCAAAATCGTGGATTACACAGACGGTATGCAGATTTATTTGCCGAATGATAAATAATCCGCATTTTTTTTTAAATTTTCTAACTCGTATCTTAAACTCAAGTGATACAGATCGAAAGCGTGTGTAAAAGAAAACAATCCGGGATCGTCCGTCCGTACATAACTGTTATAAAAAATATAAATTATAATTTATGACAATGTATTGAAATTAAATGAAAGGTAAGTATCGTGAAAAACTTACGTAACGAATTGTCTGATGGTCTCGATTGGATAAGGCATAAACAGTACTTTCGAATTTTCAAAATATATAATATGAAGTTCCAATTGCCTGTTCAGGACTTTATTTAACTGAGCTTCTGATATAATAATTTATTCGTTTTCTGCGTTTCGGATTCGTATCTCACTCGAAGAAATCCTAAAATAATAGAAAGGTATTTATTATTACTTTGAAACAAACATCTCTGTTGTACTATATGTTAGTTGTAGTATTTCCGACAATGGTGTATGAATAATAAATGCATAAACAGTACTTTCGAATTTTCAAAATATATAATATGAAGTTCCAATTGCCTGTTCAGGACTTTATTTAACTGAGCTTCTGATATAATAATTTATTCGTTTTCTGCGTTTCGGATTCGTATCTCACTCGAAGAAATCCTAAAATAATAGAAAGGTATTTATTATTACTTTGAAACAAACATCTCTGTTGTACTATATGTTAGTTGTAGTATTTCCGACAATGGTGTATGAATAATAAATGCATTACTAATATTTTAAAAATATATATTAAAATTTTTGTATTAGCTTATTTTGATTATCGCGAAATCATAAAAACCCAAGTTATATTTCTTAAAAGCTATCGTACCAGATTTTTTTAAAGAAAATTTTTTGCGTGCATTTTCTAAAAGAGAAGACATCTCTATTCTATAAACTGAGAAGTATTACGAAATATGCCTTTCAGTAGACTGAAAAGGGGCGTATCCTAAAATAAAATCCTGTTAATAGAATATAGATATCCCTGCATATTTTAAAGGAGACACTTTGTATGATAGATCAGAGTTATTATTTGATTGTCAATAGATGTTACTACTAATTTCAAAGTGTCCTTTTGTTAATGTAAAGATTTTTGTGTACATGTATTGTTTTTGACAGAGTATCGACTGTCCTTTTGTTAACTAATTATATTAATGTATATTCGATAATACTTCTGTTACTCTCCGACTAGAATTAAGAAATATTTACAAAAGTATAACTTGTCTGTACAATTTTCGTTATAGAAAATGTAAATATTCTAGAATTCGTGTGAAATTGTTTTGTAATTTTCGACGAACAATAATTGATTTTTCTGTAACCTATCGTATTCTGAAAATCTATGTGTATAGGTCATTGTATACTGTACTGTTATAACTCATAATGATAGTCCCAAACTGCTATTTCCTGGAATTTTCCATTATTTTGTTATACAAGTCTAAAGCTTGAAAGTAAAAAATCATTAAGCTAACATAATATTAATCAATCAACATCCATTGTAAAAAGTGATTAAACAAGTTCGTTAAGAGGGGAAAGCTGTAGATTTTTTCTCGACCCGAAAACAACTTACGAAATTCTAATTTTAAAAAGAATTAACAATTACATGTTACTTTTACTAACAGATAATAAAATCTTTAGGTCTTCTTTTGACCAACACTTATTTCGTATGTTCTAATGAACGGACTTTTACTTAATTACGAGACGTAATTAAGTAAAAATTAAATTTTGTTTTCGTGTGTTATTTATTTACAGAAAGGACAATTACGGGTTTACATTACAAACTTAAGTAAGAAGAGAAAGCCTTTAACTAATAAGTTATCAGTTTAAAGCCCATCTAGCGCTTCGAGTCGCATTGCTCGTGGCTATTTCATGCCGGGTAGCATCATGTGATTCCTGGTCACTTACAAGGAAAAGCAGTGTATAACGTAACACTGTTGTACCTATGTAGTCATACTGAACATGATTTCTCTCGCTTTGTAGACCGATAAATAATAAACAGGTCGAATAAGTGAATTTCTCTAATGTTATTTCGTACTTTCATGTGAAACTTGTAATCATAGAACAAATAACGTTTATAAAGTTCTGCTATAACACGTATTAGATCTATTGTTTTAAAAAATTTCGATCTTAATATGAATAATTACAAAGAAAATATATTATTAAAAATATTGGCATCAAATTAATTTCAATCAAATCTCTGTACAAAATGTAATTCATTTTCTTTCATTCATTCAACTGCCTTTAACAAATAAATACCGCTTTTACATTTTAGAACTCAACGTCCCACCTACTACTTGATGGAACCGAGGGATCCACGATTTGCATGTCGAGAAACTCTGAACTACCCGAATTAAATATTGTAGAACAAAAATGAGTATTAATCATTTGTATATTGAAAATTAAACAAAGCTTATTAACTCAAATTTCAAAGACCGAAAATAAAATTCACCAACAGAAAGGAAATTTTAATCTACTTAAACCCATTGAATTCTAAAAGTAATAGAGTCTATTTCTCGAGTTCCAACATTGTAAAGAGACGGTTATTTACACAAGGGAATAAGCTTTTTGTGATGTTCTGCTTAGTCATTGTCTCCAGTAAGACAATTGAAACTTTTGTTAATTAAATACTTTTAGTTTAAATATTCTAGAAAATTTATATATAAAAATTTAGTAAGAGTATGTTCATTTGACGCGAACATATGTGATGAAATAAGTACAAATAACAGACAAAAAATACACTTATATCATTTATNCAATTGAAACTTTTGTTAATTAAATACTTTTAGTTTAAATATTCTAGAAAATTTATATATAAAAATTTAGTAAAAGTATGTTCATTTGACGCGAACATATGTGATGAAATAAGTACAAATAACAGACAAAAAATACACTTATATCATTTATCACGTAATTTTTTAAGCTTCCGATAACAGTACAGCATCGTTTTCTTTCTCAATTTTTTTTTTAAAGAGACACATACGATAGTCAATTGCAAAAGAGGTAAAATAATTTTCCGCTTACACTCCTTGAAACGCTATAAACAGAAAACAATACAA
>NW_019388421.1:0-7013 GCF_000671375.1 Centruroides sculpturatus
ATTATTTTCATATAATTAAAATTAATATTTATTTATTTTTTTAGAAAATACAAGGGAAGCGGCGCTTCCAACGCTTCTAATGACGGCACGCCACTGAACTATACAGTAACATACAAAAACATACCAGTAAATTCTTATCGGTTGGGTTAAGTTATAGACTAAATCTACTCGTGATTCACGTAATCGGGCGAGGGCGGCCAAATATCTAGCAAGCGGCTAATAGTCCAGAACCGGTCCTGGACAGAATTAGATGCGGTATACGTGTAGCATCCATCCAAGGTCCTAGGCTTCCACCAGCTAAACCGGATTAGGTTTGTGCTCTGTAAAGTGCATGCTCGAATCTGGCTTTTTGGATGCTGACGATACAGCGCTTCCACTCCGCCACTAATATTCGAATATACAATAGCAATCTTATCTTTTTTTTTTCACGTGTAGTATAGAAATTGTAATAAGATATGTAATGCGGTTATAATAAAATATTGTTCGATTATTTTCATATAATTAAAATGAATATGTATTTATTTTTTAGAAAATGCAAGGGAAGCGGCGCATCCACAGCTTCCAATGACGGCACTTCACTGCATGTGACACTATACGAATATCTTTGCTTTTTAGTGCTCTCTGAGCGGAAAATGGCCTAAAACCTCAAAAAAATTTTACGAATATACCAAATTTCAGATCTTAAGCTGAACTGAATTCCGAATACCGGACCAACACTGTGTATCATTAAATAGAAGCTGGAGATGAAAATAACGTATTTATGATTTTTATTTTCGTATCTAGTGCTACTACGTGAAATAAAACAATATCTTTGTAGTTTTTTTTTCTTACTTCTGAATTAAATAATGTTTTAACTTATAACATTATAACAAATTATATATAGAGCGTGATTCATGATTCAACCTTCAATTGCAATCAACAGTTGAAAACAAGGCATGTTTCCGTGTCTTCAATTGTTGCTTTGGTGAACATACGACTGAATTGCATGGGACCATGGACAAATATTGTTCATTATATTCGTGAAATCGGCTAGAAGTCGTGAATTTTCTGTTGTTTGTTGATTATAGAATTTGGGGCACCCTTGGGATTAGGAAAAGGGATCGCGTGCATTGGATCTTAGGGCCATGTGCCCAAGATCCAATGTACGCGAGTCCCTGGATGGAATTCCTTCTATTAACTATGAAAATAATTTTCAAGGTTGACGAAAAGGGCCATTTTTACCACTCTATAAAAAAGAAATAACTACACCCTCCGAGCATGTAACAAAGATTTCACGAAAATGACCTTTCTAACGATTATAGAGTTCTCTGATAAGATTGACAATTTGGGAATTGGCCATTTTATTGAAATCTATTAGCAAATCTAGTAATTATACTGTAGTTTAATAAAGTGCGTACTGTATTACTTTACTTTGTAGTACTTTTTTACATCCATAGATGGCGACAAAACTAAATAAAAATTAATAGCTGTACAATTGCATTTACCTTTTTTATTAATCTTGAAAATATTAAAAAATATTTTTGAAATAAAACTAGTAATCTTTCACTGATTGTTAATGTTGAGTTTAAAAATATAAAAGAAACAAATGCTGTATATACTCGAGTAATAGTCGACCCCTATTTTTGGCCAAAAAATCTGGAATTTTTAATAGATCCCGTGTAAAAGTCGACCCTAGTATTTCACGGACAACATTTGTAGGTCAACATTTGCCAGAAATTTTTTCATTGAGAACAAACATAAAATTATGTAAAAATTCATGTAATTCCAGTTTCATATTTAAAAGAACTGTTACAGAAAACGGACTGCTTTTTTTTCTGTAACTTTTACTATCACAACTGGAAGATGGAAGATGATTAGAATTTGAATCTACGTTTAAAGTCATACTTTGATCCCCTTGGCATGATAAATTACTTTGCTTCTTTACTGGAAGAATACTCTGTTATTAAAAAAAGAATAGCTGCATCTTTACTTGTAAAGAAATAATTTGATTATTTTTTTATGTGGTTAAAAATATTTTAAAATTTTGCTATTCCCAGGGATACCGCCACACCCATCCATTACTGTCATTCCTCCACAGACAGAAGCGGGATTCATCCGTAAACAATATTCGCTGCCATTCGTGGTCCAGTTGCGATGACGACCGCACCATGCGAGGAGTGCAGCCCTGTGTCAAGCAGTTAATGGCACCTCGTTTATGGTTGCCGTGAGTGCAGCCCGACTTCATGCAATCTGTTACGAATGGTTTGAGTGGACACAGATGCACTCGTTTACGGCGAAAGGCGGCATCGTATGTTACGTATTGTGGCCGTTCGGCGAATCTGCCAGTCTGTGTGCTCTGTCGTGCGCCAGTGAAATTCATTCCCTCTTCGACGTGTTGCAGATGTTCCTGCGCCCATCGTATTACACTTCGTCGCTGGATGATACTCTCCTTGTGGCAACTGTGTGCATCAACAAACCGGGGTTCTGCAGCTCCACGATACGATCTCGTTCCCCAACCATTAACTGGATATAGTTCTAGAATACATCAGTAGATGACGCTGCACTGACAAACTTGAATGCAGCTTTATTGAAAAATGAACGAATATTAACTTCCTTGAGAGGCCCTACGCCTCTCATGCAAAGTCAGGTTTTGCATGATGTGCTACTGAATAACATGCTGAAAAGTGAAGAAGGGTTGCTGTTCTGCAAAAGTTATCACAGTTTCAAATGCTGCGATAGCTCTCTGCCAGGATACTTTTTCCACCATTGAATCGGTGAGAGTAGAAGACAAACGTGTGTGAATCATAAGCTTACTCACAGCGCGGCGCATCAAGTTTAAACTTATATTGATATTTCCGCCAAAAATCGATTTTATTTTAATTGGGCTACAATTTGAAAAAATTGTAGACCTATAAATTCCCACTGTCGTCCGTCCGTCCGTCTTTCCGATAGGACAGATCTAGACAGATGGAAGACAAGACCAAGTACACTTTGGCGAAAGATTTTTATGTTCGGACAACGAACGCCTCACAGAACAAACGCAAAAAGAAGCGACGTAAAATAATGAATACTGATTGGCTTTCCTTGTCTTGGTTCGACGTCTCCCGCACTCCGAAAAGTTTCCAAGCGCGGGAGACGTCGACATCGACGCTCAACCCGGTATATACTGATCGGATAGTATTCCTCCGAACTTTGAAACTCTCCGTTGTAACTCCAGCCTTTTATTTTTCTGACAGAAATAATTCTTTTATAGTATTCGCGAGACTGTCGGGCGGGCACTCGTTAAGGTTTGCGTGGATTTTTATTTTCGAAAGGTGAGATTATAATAGCAAAGGTGGGCAGATGTCTGATGTTGCTGGGCAGTATGGCTTGAATAGGTCTACAGTAGGAATAATCTTAGCTAAGAAAGATATAATCAAGAAGACTCAAGCAGCTTAAGGAGTAACAAAAATCACATCTGAGAAATAAAGAACATTGAAGAGCTCATAATGGAACCTGAAACTGATCTGACTACAGAAGAACGCCAAGAACTCTTGAATGAACACCAAGAAACTCGGAAAAATATGTTTTCTTATGAAAAAAGAGGATTAATGATGCTATCTGCTATTAAAAATCTTTCGAAGAAGTGGGAAGTTGTCAGAACAACGGTCTTAGAATGNGGAAGTTGTCAGAACAACTTAGAATGGCATTCAAACCAGATTGATGTTAATAGACTCTAAAATTACAATGCTATTAATTACTTCTGGAAAATCCTGAAGAAGAGAGGAAAGCGATCGGCATTAGATAGATTCTTTAATCCCTACAAAACGGAAAAAAAACATGACTAATAAAAATGCAAGACTATGTATATATATATTTTTTATTATCACACATAAATAAACTTAGTAAGAAAGCATATGTTTTTTATTTTTTTTATTTTAGGAATCTCCACAAGGGTTAATCACATTCCCATAAAACCCTATGATAAATGATAATCGGTTAACGAACAATTGAGATAGCGAACAAAGTCTTGAAACGGATTATGTTCGTTAACCGATCACCCACTATATTTTAAATTAAATAAATTAAAAATTTTAGCGCGGCATTGTGACCATGTCACAATAAATAATTGCTCGTTTTCAGTTTGCTTGAGTTTCAGTTAACGAAGAGTCTGCTATATTGTTTTACTTCAGAATGAACATAAACTACAATATTGTCCTTTGCGTTTGTAGACTAACATTGAATTCATTCTTATTATGGGAAAGACTATAAAGGAATCCATTTAATATTTTATGGTGAAAAAGCTGATTAATGTGAAATAAATTAACGTGTTTCTATTAATATTATAAAACTATAGATTAAATTTTCCTATTTCATATTAAGATTTATATACGGGTAGAGACTTTAAAAGTGTAATAATGAAAGAAATTATTTTAATATATTTATTTGTATTCATCATTAAATTAAATATATTTAATTAAAGCGAAAAAATAAAAATAAATGTTAATATTATATAATACAATAATAAATTTCAATAGAAATTCCAGTTCGAGCGATGACCTCTAAACAAGGGGAACGTTGTCTAGTAAAGTGGCTTTAATAAAGCTGGATGTTGTTTGTTAAGTTATGGCAATGCAACACTTGGGCGACCTGCCCGGTGATGCCTTCCGGGAGGTCTTTTTAAGGGAAATTGGCCCCTATTTAGGCGTTACAGACGTAGGGAAAACCCGGAAAACTCCACGTGGCCAGCCCGTCCGAGCGAGGCGTGAACCCAAGACCAAACTCCCAGTGTTCAGGGTATGAAGAACGCTTGGCCACTGGTGGGCAATACAGCTGGCTAAGCAAGCCAATGACATAGTTCGTTTCAAATGCAGAGTTGTGTCATTGGTTTACTTATAAAGCTGTATTAAAATCCGTTTTACCAGACAACTCATCAATATAGTGTCATGTACAGTACTTTATATTTCAAAAAAGTAAAAGAAAGAGCTTTGTGATTTTCTATAATATTTTGTATCTGTTCGAGAAAAATCCAAATAAATACAATTTAACAGAGTTAGCTTGGAGCTGTCTATTAATTACGTATACAGTTTTTGAGCTACTTTTGATTCCTCCCTCCTTGTTTGGCTAACCCATCTTTAATTACGAATACGATAGTTCATGAACCACCTTGATATTGAAGAAATTACTTTAAAAGTTCTACAAATATTCTCTGATAATTTACTCATGTGGCTAATAAGTAATCTATAAGGACAAAAAAAGGACCACTAAAAAAGTCCAGGCAGTATTTCCTAACCCCCTTCCTCTCCATCGAGTACAAAGATGTACTATTTGCGCTCCCTTCTCACCTTAAAGTGTATAGAAAATAAGGAGGGCCTCTTTCTGATCCTATAATTTTTCATTCATTATAATATTCTTCTTAAAAGTACTCAAAAAATTAAACACACATAAATTTATTTTAAAGAATTTATTCGTTCAGATATATATAAAAATAAATATAATTCATATAAATCAGATAATAACGAATGTACATAATAATCGTTATAAAATACATGTATATATAAAAAATATTTTACGTATCATCCTGCTATATAAACGAAAATCCGTGTTAGAAAAACGCTGACATATATACAGCTATCTTTTCCGTATTTTCAATAATAATTATTATTTAATACGTGAATTTTTAATAGAAATTAATTTTTATATTTCAAATAATTTGGGAAAAGCAAAAATAATTTTCCAAAATTCTGTAAATCCATCCCAGCGTCCAAATACAAAATAAAATAATCCGAGCATTACCATTATCCTGACAGTAACTCCAATATAATATAATCTGAAAATATATTTATAAGTTAGAAATATATTTTTTTACTTTAAAAATAATATATATTTATAAATATATTACCGTTTAATGCCTTTTCTTGCCAATGGAAGTGAAGCATGATCTTCTCTAAACAAATATTTTCTAATTCCTAAAATGGATTCTTCCCAGTAAGTCAGCCAGTTTAGATTCGTTGTATCGAAACAAAATGTCTAGAATTATAATCAAGTGAAATGTTTAAATCTTTAATTTTATGTAAATTCTAAATAATTGATAATTACAATTGTTTTAAAAATAAATTACTAATTTAAGCTTAAAATCATAAGTAAAATTTATAAAATCATTCATTAACTGTCATTGCTCATAGCCGGATGGCCGACGTGCCTCGGGCTCTGTCCATCACCCAGTAGTCTCATTGTGAGCCCTGGATATGATTAAAAAGGCCTTCTTGGTGACAGAAAGAGACCAAAAAAACTCTGTAATCTTTAAAAATATTTCTGTCTTATCAAATTTCATCTAACCTAAATTCTTCCGAGAGATTTTAGATGATTAAGCATTTTTTACACATGTCTTATATAATTTAATGTTGTTGTTTCTCCACCCAAATAATATGTGAAGAATACTTAATTTAGATATCCTGTAGAGAAGATTATCCATGTCAAACATGTTCTGTATAATAATTTTAAGTTTTAAAACTTATCCTAGTCATGGTGAAATTGTATCTCTAGGACATACTAGGGTATAAGAATAAATAATTTAAAAAACAATACCTCATAATAAGTTATATACTGTATTATGTAATATAGTATAATGTCATAACAAAAAATAAATATGTTCAAGCTATATTAATACGTTTTTAAAGGCAAATTACCTGAATTTGTGAAAAACGAACAACGTTTAATACAGCTACACTTGTTGAACAACGTTTATACAGCTACATTGTTCTATTTAGTTACTTCGCATTTATAATTTGAGTAAGAAACAATTTATTCATCACATTTTTTACAGAAATTAAATGAGATTGTAGAATCAAGCCATTCAGATTATTTTTATTCTTCATCTCATTTATCATCTTTTTCACTTTTGTTCTTCCCAAATTAAGACAACGAGACACATGGGAGATCTGCCAAAGTGGGGTTCTTCCCGAGAGAACTTTCTATGGGAAACTAGATCCTATGTAGGAATTTGACACGTGAAGAAAACACGGAAAACTCCTACGCGGTCAGCTCGTTGATGA
>NW_019388422.1:0-6958 GCF_000671375.1 Centruroides sculpturatus
TTTAGGTTAAGCGGTTTGCTCTGGGCGATGATGAATCAGTGAATGAATGAATGAATGAGTCAGTCAGGACAAGCAATTTTATATATTTAGATAAATATTTATTGATGTAACTATTTGTTGCCAAGTTTTGCCCCTTGGAAGAACTTTCTGCAGACACCCATGCTAAACTGGCATGAATAGTGTTTGCCGAAAACACAAATATACTTTTAAAGGAAGAGGAGACTTAAAAAAGAGATCTGAAATATATCTTAAAAATACATTTTTTTTGTCTAAATACTAGCAATAAACTTAATTTTATGCATTATATTTTATAAAACAAATCTATCTATACATAAAAGTTTAAACTGACAATTCACTAATATATGAAAGTCATATTTCATTTTTGATCTCTGTATTAAATGTTTTTTGAGTCAACCAGCTTGTTGCAGGATATGATGAATTCTATAATTGACACTTTGAGTCCATTAGAATCTTTGAAAAATCAAAAACACTATTGGTGAAAGATGCGGTTGTTGCATTTTGTGAATTCTTTCTTTTAAATATAACTACAATTATAAAATTTTTATACTTGCAACAAGTTTACTATTTTTAAACTTGACTCCAAAACTGAGTAACTCTAAGCTCTGAAAATATCTTTTTTCTATGTATATGATAAAATTGTTTTTACTTCTCAGACTACAAGGGGAATTTGTATAGTGAAACCAGTCAAACAGCTTTCCCTTTGGCCAATTTCATGTTTAGAGTTAATTTATGCAAATTTTTTATTTATTTGATAAATTAACTTGTAACAGAGATGAAAGTTTTATTTGTTTCTAATAATTTTAAAAAATATACCATATTTAAATACCTGTCAAAGACTCAGTGTTAAATAGTCAGGAAATATTGTGGCATTTATTTTATGTTAACTTAAATTTGCTTAGGTAAAATTCTTTTATAGCTAATCATGGAAGAAACTCTTCCAGAGATTGAGTTTTTGATTGCTTTTCTGCAAAATTTGTTTAAAACTGTTGCATTAATAGCTGTTGTTTCTCTGCAGGTTTATTAAAGTTGTTATACAGAGTATGTTCCATTTGTTTGCTTTGGATAAAAGAAGAAAACAGGTTGATTTAAGTAACTACACAATTGAGTAATGTATAAAAACTATTTGTTGATTTTTCTGAAAGAGAAAGAACAGGGAAAACAATAGAAGAGGTGCATGCAAATTTTCAGCAGATTTGAATGACTGTCTTCTCCAAAAAGAGCACTTTTCTGGTGGGAGCATAAAATTTTTGCAACATGTACTTTAAATGATGATTGAAGGAGTGGCAAACTTCCATCAGATGTGAAAAACTGTGAAGTTGGAGTTCATGCCGAAATTGCCTATGAAAATGTGTAATCTTATCCTTTGTAAGAATTTTTGTTTTCAACTTTTTGAGAAGGTGGTTTTGCAAATCTCTGCTGGCAAAAGTCTGTATGCCCTATTCCATTTTTTTTTAATATTCTTTCTTTTTTAAAAACACAAAAACTAGCAATTACATGTTCTTTAATGGTATAGTTACTTGTATCAGCCATTATTCATGTTTTTTTAAATCTGGAACAAACAATAAATGGAATATAAGATTAATTTTTTATATGGGTGACTGGATTTTGTATTCCATTGTAGAAAAGACCTTTTTGTATAGAAAATTCATATGTTGATAATATTAATGATTTTATTTCTTGAAGCATTGAAATTTTTATCTTTAAAACAGCAAATTTCAGCATATTGTTAATAATGTTATATGAAAATAATGTGTCAGAAGGCTTTATGAAATTATATATTTATAAAATTCCATTCTGTATCTCAGTTTTTAGTAATGGAGCATATTCATTTTGTGATATACAATGGTATTTTAAAGTATCTTTATCATTTGTAGTGTTCACTCTGAGAAATATTTATTATAATTAAGTTTCTGTTAAATTTAAATTTTATTTCTTTTACAGATTGCACATTCTTTTTAATTTACATTCATAGCAGAAATGTTCTGTTGGACTAAAATTCAACTGTATTTATTTGTCTCCACATACAGGAATTGTAATAAAAATAACTCTTACTTTTAACCTCGTAACTGGAGTGGTTGTGTTATATGTCAGCAAACGTTTTCGACGCCCCTTCTGGGCTCTTCCTCAGGCTTTTTCTATAAATACTAAGCTGGACATTGAGAATCAAATACCTTCTTTTGAGCTATTTATTATTTGAATCATTGCACGTGGCAACCTTCGAGCCAATTTAAAAAGAAAAAGAAAAGAGCGATGTTACTACTGCAGCGTGCATGCGCTGTACATAAAACATTGCTCTTTTCTTTTTGTTTTTAAATTGGCCCAAAGGTTGCCGCATGACATGATTTGAATGATAAACGGCTCAAAAGAAGGTATTCAGTTCTCAACGTCCGGCTTAGTATTTATAGAAAAAGCCTGAGGAAGAGCCCAGAAGGGGCGTCGAAAACATTTGCTGACATATAACAACCACTCTAGTTACGAGGTTAAAAGTAAGAGTTATTTTTAATTCAACTGTAATTTGTGATATAAATTCTGTGATTGCTAAATAGTAGTCTAGTAGTTTACTCTTTTATTTATAAATGCCCATTATAGGATACATTGTGGATACTTTATATTGAGTTAACCATTAGAAGAGTAAATATGAAAAACATTTTGAAGTCTTTTACAATTTATTTAGTCGTCAGAATGCAATTAATGTTAACTAAATCAACCTTTCTATGTTGGGTCTTTTCTGTCTACATGTATTCAAATTGTTTAAAAAATTATTGCAAATGGATGTGTGGAATGGTAGTTCTTAAAGTTATTGGTCTACGAACCACCTAAACGAATCGCAACAAACCATGGGCCACCTATATCCTGTCTGTTTCTTTATTTCATAAATATCACTGTATATAACAGGTAGTCAAACTTTGTCACAATAGAAACCATATCCCATCTATCAAAAATATGATAGTTTCATCCTATATTGAAATGGTAATTTATTTATAACCTGTATTCTTTATACATTATAGAGGAGTAGCCCTAAAATCAAACTGTTACCTCTAATAAGGAAGTTGGGTGTGCTATAAGGGAGCTGCAATAAGAGTTTAGAAGAGCAAAATGCACGCGTGATATGCAATTTGGCCACCACTAGTATATAACGATAGATTGTGTGCCAAAATATTTGGACTATCCAATAACCTGTGAGAGATGTACAGTGTGTAAAAACATTCTTTTATTCTGGCTATGTGGAAAAGAATTGCATTTTGTGGCATCCAAACAATGATTACATCAGTCTGTGGATTATCTGGTTTCAGTCGTGAATCACAGTTTGAGAACCACAGGCATAGTAGAAGACTTCACTTTTAGTTATTCTGATTCATTTTGTCATGGATGTTTTAATATTTAGTTAACCGTTTTACATAACTTAAATTTGTGTCCAAGAATAGTTTTCATATTAAAATACTTAGAAACTAATGTTAATAGCTTAGAAGCTGGAGTGTGATCTTGCTTTTCTATCAATCCCAGAATTTAATGTTAGTGATAAGTACTGTTTAGTAACTTGGAGATACTTTTTGCATCATCTTAATGGAATTTGATTGTGTAGATTAGTAAAAGTGATACTAATAAAGTAAAAAGTGCTTATTTAAAAGTTTACGAATGATATTAAAATCTATATATATTTAAATATAAGGAGATTTTAACTTGTGTGTGTTGACCACCTGTGCACACACATAATGTTAAAGCCCACACAATAATTTATTGCCTCGTAAAATACAACTGGAAATTTTTTATAAAAATAGTTTTTATTTTATTTGTAGAAATTAAGTGAGATTTAGTTGTTGTTATTAAAAAAAAAGAAACAAAGTTTAAATGGGAACAAAGAACTTAGTGTAGAAAGTGATGTTATTATCAGATCATTCTTTTAAAGATTATTTAAAGATTAGTGATTAATTTATTTTTATCTTTTGGGGTAGATTATAAAGTTATTTATCTGTCATTTTCTTCCAGAAAGAGTTTTATCTGATGGCATAGTGAAGGTTATTGGTTCCAATTTCAGATCTTTGACATTTTTCCTTTCTTCCCCCCTTTTTTGTAGACTTTAACCTTCTAATTTAACTGGATGAGTATGAGTTTCTATGTGGTGATTAATTTTGATTTGACAAATAAGTAAATTTTTTATTCCTTTTTTTTAATGTCATAATTAATAATTTTAGTTACTAAAGCTCAAAGATGTGGTTAATTATTATTTCCACTCCTTACATTGTGTGTATGAACACACAATGTAAGGAGTGGAAATAATAATTATACGAATATGCTTATTTCTGCTGTTCGGGTTTAGTTTGTAGAATGTTAAACCCAAACAGCCCACCTCAGTGAAAGTGTTTGGAGGCTAGGTTTTTATACAAATTTTTATATTAAATTTAAGGTTATGGGAAGTGAATGAAATAATTTTATCATATAAACTATATTTTGATGCACAATTTTATTTCTTACTAAACATGATGCTATTTTAATCTGTTTTTTCAATGCAATCCAATAAAATTTACATAAAATTTTTTTCCAGTTTAATCTCATGTTAATAAGTGAGATATATTTGCAGGTAGATCTGTATCTGTAACGTTTTTTGTATCTTATGACGTTTTTTACAAAAATATCTGTGTATATATGTGTCCAAGCTCTGGGATGTTTTAGTTAGAAATGGAAATTTAATGTAAAAAGTATAATCTAATTAAGCTAAGAATATAACTTAGGTGTTTGATAGTAAATGTGTAGTGATCGAATTTACCTGTAAAATTTCTCAATTAGAATAGATCTCATTTTGATATCTCACTACATAATCATCATTATAATTTGCAAACATTTTCCATTATGATTATATGAAAATTTGTCATCTTAATATGATACTATACACTTCAAACTGTTTTAATATCTATGCTTATGTAAAATTAGATTTATGTCAACTTGCACAATCAATTAAGTGCTAAGGGTGTGAATCTACTGTATCATATACAGTATTTGCTCTTTCATTCTTGTGGGAGATTTTATTAAGGAATTGACTCCATTTTTGAGATTGCGAGTTAAAATTGTTCATAATAAATAAACTTACTATTATTATTAATTCATAATAATTTATAAACAAACAGAATAATTTGGTTAGGTTCTTCGAGTATTATGTTTTCATAATAGTTTTGATTGTTTGATATGGATCTTATGTTATCTAAAAGTATTGCCAAAACAGAGAACTAAAACTGTAAACAACACAATTTACAACATTTTTGTATTCTTAATATACCAATTATTAATATAATTAGCCAAAAATAAAATTCATGTTAATTTTTTTTGCTTATTTTTTCAGTTATAATTGAAAAAGCTGAACAGAAAAGAGCATTATTTAAAATATATTTACTTAGAAAAATCATTATGAATATGAAGGTTTCAGATAATGACTTATAATGAGAATTGTGTNATATATATATGTACATAAGGGAGGATTAACGTATAAGGTAACAAGTGAATTTCTGAATATACATTCGTTAGTAGAAATGTGAAACTACAACCACATGTACACTGATAAGAACACTGCTCACATAATCACCAAATTTGTCCAAGTAAAAAAAAGTTGTAACATGAAAATGTTAAAGATACAGTTACAAAAGCTTAAAGACTTGCATGCTCTTCATAGTCAGAAATCATTGTTTGTGAGGTGTATTTTTATAAGCCGAAAGAGATGAAAGTTGTTGGGTCTGGGCCATAGGGATGTTGTTCTGAAATTTCCTGGGCTGTATGAAGCAGGTAGTATTGGGAGGAAGAAACACAACATTGATTTCTGGATATAAATTCTGCAGAGATTTTGGGTGTCCTGGAGCATTGTCTAAGATTAATAATGCTTAAATTGTAAATTATTATTTTTATAATATTGCTTAACTGTTGACACGAAATGAAAAGTGAACCAATCTTTAAATATTAACGCAGCAACTTAGGCATTTTTATTTGATTTCCAAATGACTGGAAGCAATTTTTTATCTTTCCCTGTCAATGCTTTGGGATTTTCTGCTTAGTAAACTAACAATGGCTTCAATTTTAAATCACCAGCTAAGTTTCCACCAAGAAGCAATGTCAATCTGTTTTTGGAAGGTTTATGTCAAGGGGCAACTGATTCTTTCTTTGATAAAAATGTATGATTAGGCATTTTTTTTCAAAATAAATTTGTCTCAGCTACATTAAATATTTGGCTAGGAGAATATTTTTCATTTACAATAATTTTGGACAATGAGGAAATAAATTTTTTTGCAGCATCTTTATCTGCATCAGCCGATTCTCCAGTGAATTTAATATTATGTAAAGAATATCTCATTTTAAATTTGTCAGAGCAGCCATTACTTGCTTGAAACACCATATTAGAATCTTCATTTAATCTAATTTTCCAATCTTCATGCAAACTAAGAGCCTTACCTTGGATAATTGAAAAACTCAGAGGGACATTATTTTGATGTTGATCAATCCATGATGATAAAGATTTTCCCATTTTATCATCACTATGCCATGTCTTTTGGAAACAATCTTTGAAGATTTTTTTCCACAATTTTGAATGTATTCCTTAATTTTACTCTTATTTTTGAAAATCGAACATATTGTAGATCTGTTTACATCATACAAATGTCCGATTGAAGCAAAAGATTCATCGTTTTCAGAATGTTTAATTATTTCCATCTTTGTCTCGATCATATGAAGTTTGAGTCCTGAATTTCTTTTTGTTCTTATCAACACTACAGTTTTTCTGTTTCTCACTCATGTTTATCAATTTATAAAGACAAATATCTATATATATAACCCATTCATTTCGTGTCCGTCCCGTAACCGTTTCATAACGGACACTAGAGGCGCCCCTATCGTGTGTCATATTTCAAACATTCAAATTAACAATTTTAATTCTTATTTAAATTAACAATATGAATTA